>NW_015236243.1:0-676 GCF_001447785.1 Gekko japonicus | reverse complement strand
AGCCCCAGACTCGTCAGCCTTTCCTCATAGGAAAGCTGTAGCTGCAGTGGAGAAACCACACCAATCCATCCCCTTGTGACAAGCACACCCTTCTGGGTTCTCTTTTGGTGATGCTCCACTGTGACCAAGGAAATGTATGCAGGGTGGTGCTCCATGCTCAAAAGGAAGCGCGAAAGAAAAAGACAGGGCCCCTCCCACATGAAGGTGTACCTCAGTGGCTTCCCATTTACCAGAAAGCAGCAGGGCTCGCTAGACTCTCCACCTCCCTTTTGGGTGTTTCATCTACCATGGGATTAGCAGGGTTGCTGGGGTGGTTACCCCCATGAGCTTGGGGCAAACTCCCGACTTTGCGTCTCCAGAGCTGTCCATGTTTGGAGGAGGCCCCGGACACGTGTGCCAATGCATTCGGCTGGCTGTGTTTAAGCTACCATCCAGTCCACCTCAAGAGGGACACGTGTATCTCCCTTGGGTGGGCGTGGGCTCCTGATGGTGGTGGGAGCAAATCTTCCCAGTGTCTCTGTATTTGGTGGTGTGCCCTCTAGTAGACCGAAGGATGCCCCACCATAAGGTCCCTTGAGAATAAATCTGTGTTCTTTTGAATTTTTTTAAAAAGTGTTCTTAGTTATACAGATGGAACACTAATAATTAGAAGATTTAGCAGTGCTAGTAAAACACT
>NW_015236242.1:0-676 GCF_001447785.1 Gekko japonicus | reverse complement strand
TCTCAGCTGTAGAAGTTGTACATTTTAGGAAACAAAAAACGCCATCGACTTTGGGAGCATTTAATACTCAGAGAAATGTTAATGATTGCTGTATTAGTACAGCTACTGGTCCTTTGTTCTATACACATAGTTTTCTAAACTTTCCTGTTAATGCTGCAGCAAATGGCTGGTAAAAACCAAGAAGATAAAAGAAAAATGTAGCATTATCTCACTTTACCATTGAACCATTTTTCATAGCTGCTAAAAGTGTAATTAAATGTAAATGTTAGCTGATCTATTCCTAGCTACCAAATAAACTTTTTTTTAAAAAAATTCCATTCTACAGACTTTTATTTTGTACATTGAAAAACATCTGATTTTTAATTTTATATCAGTTGAAACCTCAAACATTTTGTGGGTGTCTTTTAATATTTCCACAAGAATTTGTCTGCAATGTAGGTTTTGAACATGTGTGTCACTATATAACAGCTAAGAACTTCAGTATGGAAAAAGATACTGCTACCTCATTTCTGTTATTTGCTGAGACATTTTAAAGCTTTTGAAAAAGCATTCCTTAAAGTTATTGGTGCTGAAGTTAAAGGAAAACAGGTAAATGTAACTTTCTCCAAAACTGCTGAATTTAGATAGGAACTCTTTGTTTTGATGTATAGTGGTTAGGAGCAGACTCTAATCTGGG
>NW_015236241.1:0-676 GCF_001447785.1 Gekko japonicus | reverse complement strand
AATTTGTGATCAAACTGCAATTTGAGCAGATGAGTGTTCACACATTCCTATTTAAGGCCTTCCAATTGGAGGCTGTTGTTTCTTTCAAACAATGTGCAACAGGAAGTGAGCCACTGGGAACCTTCCCCTTATCCTGGCTGCAAGAGCAAGCCACATTTGTTTCAGTGGGTGTATCACCAGCAGACTATCTTGAGGAGTAGGTAACAAATCCCTACTTCTATGAGAAAATTATTTATGGGCTTCCCATGTTTAATAGTTTAATGTTATGTGAAAAATACCATCCAGCTGGCATAAAAATAAATCTTCATAGCGAGAGAAATACAATTTAAAGAAAGCTTCATGATACAAACTTTTTTAAAGGTCTCTGAATCCAATAAGGGGAAAAAATATTCTTTTTTTCTGTAGGCAGTCAAGCTGCTTCAAAAAGAATAAACAAAGAATATTTCTTACTTGAAGGGGTCACTTACAGTTTTCTGTAGGCTAAGAAGTGGATTGCAGTCCTGTGAAACTGCAGTCAACTTTTGTTCCTTGTTCCCTGCCCCCAGCCTAAGGAACACACATTGCTTGACAAAATGCCACCAGAACATGCTTGAGAACAGTGAGCTCATTGTGAAGGCTCAAGGCTCAGCCCAGTTGGATGATTGAGAAGCACAACATGCTCAACAGATGTAAGGAG
>NW_015236240.1:0-676 GCF_001447785.1 Gekko japonicus | reverse complement strand
AGTTCAGTTCAGTGAATGTGAGTACTGGTTATTAATGAAGTTGCTAGTATCTGGCAGTGTAGAAGAGGTCCAAGATCAAAGTGGTGAAAATCTGGGGCACAGTGCATAATTGGGAACTTCTGGTATGCTGACAGGTAGAGGTCATGTCTTCTCGCATTGCTGCTGTTGAAATCCACCCAGGACAAAAATGTGCTGAAGTTGGTTTCACTTGGTTTAGTTGAGGGTGGTTTTTTTAATCTACAGAACAAATATTCTACTCACATATATTGAAACATTCTCATTTTCTCAACACTTTAGGTTGCTAATTATGGCATGGGAGGACAATATGAGCCACATTTTGACTTTTCAAGGGTAAGTGCCTCAGTATCAAACTGGTTTTGCATTTCTGTAGGTGAATGGTGACAATATTATGCGTTATGGTCAAATGTCAGCATTATGCCAATTGCAAGTTTTGTTTAGGAAGTTTCCACTGAAACATAATGGCATTGGTTGTTGGTGGCACTGAATGCATGTCCTTTTAAAGACCACACATTTGCAATAGCTGCCATATTGCAGTGCTCCTCATAAGTTCTTTCTAAAGTACTTACCTTTATCATTCTTCCAATTATTTGGAGTGCTCTGACTATTCTGACGAGTGACAAAGTATCACTGTTAAGAAATACCAATGGCAATGGGT
>NW_015236239.1:0-676 GCF_001447785.1 Gekko japonicus | reverse complement strand
AAGCTCTAGTGCTGGGGTTTTAGGCCCAGATAGTTATATTCACAGTTGCTTGTGGCCACTGAGATGATTTCATGCATGAGTATGGGGAAGCCTCTTGTAAAACGATGGAAAGCAATATGCAACTCTTTCTAGTACAGAAATTTAGCCCTTAAACTATTAACAGGTAATTAATGCATTATTGAGGAGAAATAAATAGATGGCAATTAAATAAAACATATTAATGCCTTATTTATTAACATAGTAAGAAGTTGGCCTGAGACTGATACATGCAAATTAGTGTAAAGTGCGAAAAATTGTGTCAATAATATCCCCCCAAGTAATTTTGTGTGTTCAAGCTAATTACAAATATATTTTCCTTTCAAAAAACTACTGCCGGCTAATTTTTATGATTTGCTATAATATCATTTTAGAAGGAGAAAATTAGCCCTGGCCCCATTAAAATAAATTTTTGCAATGAATCAGTCTCAGTTTCAAGAGCAAACTTCGTGTCATCTTTGTAGATACAACACTTATGCCTAATTGTTCAAGAGAACTTAAAATTCCCCATGCAGAGAGAGATTTTTTTAAAAAAATTGCAGGCTAATAATTTTAAATTAATTTGTTCTCATTGGCCGTTTTAGTTCTAGGTAGGGGAAGAAGTAGGAAAAAAGTTTCATGAGACTCAGTGGGGCTTACT
>NW_015236238.1:0-676 GCF_001447785.1 Gekko japonicus | reverse complement strand
TGGAAATCAGTTGTAATTCTGGGAGAACCGCAGGCCTCACCTGGAGTTTGCTGACCCTATGTAAATACTTGAAATAAAGTGGTCTGAGTTCAAACCATAGTGTTGAATTCAAAGGTGCCCTTCCACTCCTGGAAGTTTTCCGTTCCTCTCCGGAAGGAATCATCACTGAACAGAAGGTCACTTTTGGATCCAACCCATTAATATATCAGTCATGTTGTTTGAAGTAATAACTGTTTTTAGCTCTTCATTTTAAATCTTTCATAGCATTTCTTCCAATACAGGTTGACTAAAGTTAATTACATCCCTTAGTCACAATACAAGATGTTACAATTTAGCATGAGACGCATTAAGAATGTCAAGTTAGTCAAAAGTAGCAAGAACTTGCTAACATATATGGCTCTCAGCCTTTCAGGACATGTGCCAAATCATTTATCTGAGTCAACAAATGGTAATACTCATTTACATGAGAGGCATTTTGTGTGGCTTTCATTTGCGCCGCTTTTTTATTTTGCACAGTACTAGCGATAAATTGGTTAATAGCAAAACAGCTTGTTTTTAAAAGGCTTTAAAGTGGGTGAGAGACCTACTTGGACATCCTACTAATTAGATAAAAGAGTAGAGGGAAAAAAGGATGGAACCCTGCCAGTGTAAACATTAGGACTTCATCCACAATACA
>NW_015236237.1:0-676 GCF_001447785.1 Gekko japonicus | reverse complement strand
GTCAACAGAGCTGCACGCTTTTCAGTCTGTTGAAATCACTTGGCTTAGAAGGTTGTACATCTGCTTCAGATTGCACTGTATCTGAACAAAATCTTTAAAAGTGGTACACCATTTCTTTGTGCTACAAAAATATCAAATGCAATACTACTATTGAAAATGGCTATATGGTACTGCTTAAAATTATGTTATAAATTTTGGCTAACAGTGGTGTCTAGGGAATTCATCCTGATTTCTAGACTGTAGCACAAAAGCTAATACACACACGCAGAAAAGAGAAGTCAAATTTTGGCAGAGAAACAACCTGTAATTTTTTTTTGCCTGTATTGGCTATGTCTTCTACGTTAGCTCTGCAATAGCAATTAAAACTTCATTAATATTTAATCCATTTTGATAAATGACTCTGTAATATAGCTATAATAATGACACCAGGTTTGCCTTGAGCTCTAATTTATAATGTCTGCCTACTTGCTTCCTTACTTTGTTATGAACAGATTGGGAATTAAGTTACGTTGTCCAAGTATAATACACTGTGTGTCTGATGATTTGTGGCCCCTATTCACATACCCTGCCTACTAGAAGAAGAGTTTCACAGGGGAAATTACATTCTGTGTCACCATTATATTAATCTGAAAAAGTAGTTGGTTTACCTTAGCATTGTGTGTGTCTGCATAAAAAA
>NW_015236236.1:0-676 GCF_001447785.1 Gekko japonicus | reverse complement strand
ATGTACACCACCTTGAGCTCCTTGGAGGATAAGCAAGTTAAAATTTGTTGGAATATGGCATGCAATATGATATCTTACTAAAGAAACTCTGTGAAAGTGTTATGGAGATAGGTGACCCGCAAGGGGTGTGACTCTGTCCTTGGTGTTGCATGGTATCACCTATATGATTACTTGCTTTTAGGGTGCAGGTTGTGGGTGTGTGCTTGGCTTGAGGATAAGGTACAGATGACATATGACACTTTCTTCCATGATCATTTTAAAGGGTTTTGGTTTTGCTTTTCCACTGGGGCCACTTTTCAAGGGAGGGAGGATGGTATGTAGGGTAACTTTTCTTTAATCTTTTCCTCCCCTGCCTGTTTCCGGCTGCTAAAAGCAACTCTTTAACTGCCGAGGTAGAAACAGCTTGAAGATGGGTATTTTCAGTAGAGGAAGAAAGGTCACCTCTCTTTGTCTTTCCTCCTTGAAAAAAAAAGCCCTGGTGGCTGCATTTGGAAAAGAAAAAAGGACCGTGGGAAAACATGTATGTTTTTATGTAACTTGAGCCTCGTGACCCTGGGAAACTTAAAAGATGCAAAGATATACACAGGCAAGCTCTTCTGGTACACAGTTCAGTGGACTCACCCACCTCTTGGCAGTTCTGTGCCGTGGAAGAGAAGAGGTCTTCTTAGTCAGGAGG
>NW_015236235.1:0-676 GCF_001447785.1 Gekko japonicus | reverse complement strand
TTTTTTAAGAATAGGTTTATAACAAAATATATGGGCATTTATTTAAGTTTAATGGGCTAAGATGCCTTTAGTGAAAGCTCTGTGTAACATAAGTAAACTCTGTTTATACAGCAATACTTCCAGCAGCAATATTTTTGGCCTTTAGGAATAATCATATTTGACAAGTGAAGCTGAAATGTGTGTTTCTTTGGTATCGCACTCCCAACAGCCTTCTGCAAAAGCGAATTTGACCTGATAGTTAAACATAAGCTCTTTGGAAAACAAAAAAGCAAGCCGAAAACCAGTGTGCCAACACTCTCCAACAAAGCCTCTGCACTTGACTGGACAAGCCTGCCCCGCTGGTAATGGCAAATTCTGGCAAACACAAGGAGCCTGGTGATACCTCAAAACTAACAGATTTAGCTTTCATGAACACATGCAGGTGGCTAAGTCAGACCACTGGAATACCAAGTACACCTTTTCAGGACAAAACTAACATACAGACTCAGTCTTCATTTAATCCAGGAGAAAAACTATGCCACAACACCCGCAAACCACATTCACATCCTGAAAACACCCTAGGGATCTGTTTGCCTCATTGTCAAAATTGCATACAAGTTAGACAATCCTTGCAATAGAACAAACTAGGGCTGTTTCAGCATGAGAAAATGTGCCCTGACCTGGATAGTCCAGGCAA
>NW_015236234.1:0-676 GCF_001447785.1 Gekko japonicus | reverse complement strand
TTCCAACTCTAACATTCTATGATTCAGGTGCTGATTCTCTGCTACTGAGCTGCAGCCTCTTCCCAAGAGGCATGTGCACAAAACATGCTGCTAGACCCAAGGCTGGTTGTTCTTGGGTGGCAAGTGGCCCAGGGGGTGTACTTTGTTGTGTCACCAAGGGAATAGAAACAACCACCAGATTCCTGACTGGCATCAATGGGAGTGAGGTGAAAAACCCAGAAGCTGCAAGGACTGCTGTAGGTGGATAGTGGAAGTCATATTGGTAACCTTGGGAGCAGGTTGTAACTAAGGTGGAAAGTGGCTTGAGAACTATAGGGGAGAACTTTCTGAGCCTTAATGTCTACTCTTGTGCCTAGAACCCGGCTTAGCCATAATCAGATTCATACTAGAGAATTCTGCCATTTCTTCAGTGAACTGGAAAACAGCTTACTTTATCCATGAGAATCATAGCGATTCTTTTTTAAAAGCCTTTCTTTTGATCCGTGTCATCAGACATCCCCCCCAATTACTTGCTTAAAGGGCTTTAGAGTAATCGTTATCTAGATGGGTCAACCAATCAGCTTAACAGTTGTGGCCTTCAGTAGCATGCAAATTGCTTCAGTGGGCAACATTCATTGCTGAACCTAATAAAGGTAAGAAATATAGTCAAGCCTTTGATAAAAATCCTTGCAAAGCT
>NW_015236233.1:0-676 GCF_001447785.1 Gekko japonicus | reverse complement strand
CCCCCCCCTTTTCTCCAGCTTCTCAAATTATCAAAGGTGGGGGGTTGGGACCAAAAGTGGGGGTTTGCTCACCACAGACAAGCAAATGGGAAGCCCATCCAGAATACTTCAACCTTTTGATGCCATGATTAAAATTTAAAAAATGTGGCACATGACATATGCTTAAAAAAAGTTACAAAACTTGTCAAATACAAAAAAGTGTCCAAACTGAGGCCCCCTATTAGCTTAAGGCCCAGGTCAAATAGCCCTCCAATTGATCTGGTCCTGGACTGCTGCAAAAACTAAACCACACAGTTCATGTTGTACTTTGGAGCTCCTTTGCGTCTGTTGGCAGTACATAATCAGGACCATAGCTAGCATGGGGCATGCCAGCTGAACTTGAATGGGGAGCTCACAAGTGCCACCACTTTTTGGCTGCCCTTGGCTGCTGCTCATTGGTTGCCCACAATCTGCAGGCTGGCTGACATCACCCCCTCCCAAAGGTGCCACTCACCACTGTGCTTGTGCATCCAGCCGGTTCCACAGGAATTGTAGTTCACTGCCTCACTTGACTGGGCGCATGGCACTCCTGCTCAGAACTCATGGGGTTGACTCCACTGACTTGGCACAGGAGGTGAGCCAATCTCCTTCCAATGACACCTCTCTTCCCCTCCCCCCTTAGGTAGCTGGAGGGGGG
>NW_015236232.1:0-676 GCF_001447785.1 Gekko japonicus | reverse complement strand
ATAAACTTTCAGCTACTTCTTTCAAGGACTCCCCAATATCTCTCCAAGTGCCCATTTGGATTATCATATTCGTCTTGATCCAACTTTGCTACCCATTGTCCTTTTATCAAAATTTGGTCTAGAGACTCAGGCTGCGAAGTCGTGCAAAGGAGCCGTGCAAAGAGGCAAGATCACAGTAAGAGGACACGCCATATTTTAGAGGAATGCCTTACCCTCACTTGCTTTCTTCTCTCTGCATGATCAAAACCCCTTCTTCTAACCGGTACGCAGCAACCAAGACGTTATCTATCTCCTCTGCACAGAAACTAAGGGATTGACTCTCCAAGGAAATGCCTTGTGATTTCCCATAAGAAAAAGCTTCACATCGGTGCAAGGAACGTACTGTGTTGAATCAACTTAGACCATAACTGCAAATGTTTGAGCGACAATTAAACATATTTAAATTTGAAGATGATCAAAATTGTCCGATTTGCACACGGAGATCTTTTCAGGCCCCCCTTCCCACCAGTCAACTGGCACTCCAAATCCCATAGTCATATAAGCAGATTCACATATGTCTGTTGCCCAAAGTGAGAGTAGCAAGGCCAGGGCAAGCCCAATCTCATTAGACCTCGGAAGTTAAGCAGGGCAGACCCTGGTGAGCAATTGGAAGAGAACATAAGAACATAAGAACATA
>NW_015236231.1:0-676 GCF_001447785.1 Gekko japonicus | reverse complement strand
CTCTCCAGCGACAAACGTTTCCCGAATGCTCCTTACCTCAGATAGATCCACTGGATTCACATATATGTTCTCTGCAGTGATATCCCCGTGGCAGTACTCGTTCTCATGAAGGAACTCCAGTACATCCAGCTAAAGGCAGGAGAAAAATGGCAACGCTGCAATGCTTGCCTCGCTCTAAGGGATGGAACTCTAACCCACTAATTCCCTCCTGCAGCTGCAGCAGCAGGGCAATCTCCCACAATCCCCTGCTCCAGAAACTGGCCTGTAATGACAGACATCCTCTGTTTTACAGCTGGGCAAAAATTCGGCAACAGGCCTTTCTGAGACTCCCTCCCTGCCTTTTCCGGCATCCCGTACCAGCCTGATGGCAATCTGGTAGGCGGCTTTCTCCGTCAACCTGCTGGCACCGTCGTCCAGGACTGACTGGAGGGACCGACCCAAATTAGAGAAGACCAGGAACCTGCGGATCAGAGTGGAGACTGTTGCAGACGAACCACACTTTTGCCAGAGGTCTCCAAAGCATCCCCCCATCTCACCCAACTCAACAGGACTCTTCTTCAGGTCCCCTTATATTTACTTTCTCACACAGTGCTTTTCTCCCCAGCGAGGAGCGAAAAGCAGCATGCAAGGTTGTTCCTCCTCCATCCTATCCTTACAACAACAACCCTGTGAGGTG
>NW_015236230.1:0-676 GCF_001447785.1 Gekko japonicus | reverse complement strand
ATATGGTAGCACAAGTAGCTAATAAACAGCTGGGTGCTGCTCTGCTCAAGACAAACTTTTCCAGTGTCACTGAAACAGTTCAAGCAAGTTAAGTTTGTCTGATTATTATGCTCGTATCAAAGTTGGCAGTATTTAGCACTCACTATGTGAAAACAATGGAACATGTAAGCCCAAATCCATATTTTAAGTCAACTATTTTTTCTTCTCTGTAAAGGTGTCCAACAGGTGAACCAAGTATTAGAGTGGAACCAATTGTTCCTATTTCTCAGAAGCTGTATGTGGATAAATTATACCATGAATAGAGTACATGGCATTGATGTGTAGCATCTTAATCAACAAACCCTTTTATTCTGCACAATTAAAATAATTATGTACAACACTGCAGTGCTAACCTAACTTAATTATTCCTATTGCAAATTAGCTATTCTCTTTGCACAATGTGCGGGCTAGACAGGATTTAGTATAAGATTTGAACAAGATGGTTAAACCAATCCAATGTCTTTGTTTTGTTTTCTGTGTTCTTTGTAAATAGGTTGCCATGGCTCACTGGACAGCATTTTCGAGACACTCAGGGAATGTTAGTATGCTTAAGCTCAGCTGACAACCTTTAGAATGCATTTTGCTTTGAAAATAAAAATGGAATCACAGTAGAATAAAAGGAAGTACTTCTTCACCC
>NW_015236229.1:0-676 GCF_001447785.1 Gekko japonicus | reverse complement strand
CCTGATCATCGGAGGGAAAACTCTATGGGGGCCCCACTTTTATTTGTTGAGAGCAGGGAGAAGGCCAGAAGTTAGAGTTGCTCTCATTGCATATCTCAATGATAGAACACCGTTTAAGGTAGTGCCCCAGCAGCACAGAGCCTCCCTATCCCACAAAGAATGTGCCGGGATACCACTCATTGCCTCAACTTTCAGATGTGAGAAAGAAGGTAAGAAATATGTCTACAAATAGAACAAAATGTTCTGTTTTATGTTTTTTCAGGGGGAGAGGAAGTGAAAACTAGTAAGCAGGTAATTCGTAAAAATAATTTCACACCAAATATTTAAGAGTATATACTGACTAATATAACTCTAACTAGTTGAAACTTGTCCTGTGAAATTGGAACTGTCATCTTGGAGAAGTTAAGCAGCTTTATATATAAGGTTCAAAATAGTCATAATTATCTCTTTAAAATCTTTAAATCAATTACGTGTTTCACGTCACATACTGTTTACAGCCATGAATTTAAAAACTATTCTAAAGACAGTGTGGTGTAATGGTAGGATTAGGGTTAAGATTGGGGAGACCCAGGTTCACTCATTCATGAACGGACTTTAGGTCATATACTTTTTCTCTCTCAACCTAATCTGCCTCATGAGTTTGCTGTGAGGATCAAATGGGGAAGGGGAAAACTTA
>NW_015236228.1:0-676 GCF_001447785.1 Gekko japonicus | reverse complement strand
CCTAATTCTCCCCCTCACCCCCCCAGCCCTCCTTCCATCATGTGTGCCAACATAGTCTACGAGTGGCTGAAGACCCTGAAGCTCTCTCAGTATGCCGAGTCCTTTGTGGATAATGGCTATGACGACCTGGAGGTATGCAAGCAAATTGGAGACCCGGACCTGGATGCTATCGGGGTCTCCCTACTACAGCACCGGCGACGGATCCATGAAGCTGTGCAAAGGCTGAAGGAGGAGGATGAGACCACAGCTGGGCTTTACTTCACCTTGGAACCTCAGCAGCAGGTCTCCCCTTTGCCAGAGATCTACACCAGTCACCTGGTGGAGCAGTATGAGGCCAAAACTTGGAAGGAGCCACCTGCTGAGCATCTTCATGGGAAAGTAGCAACTCGCAACAAGGAGCCAGTTACTTATCCCAAACTAAGACTGAAAATTATGATACGGGATAAACTCATTCGGGATGGGATCAACCTCAGCAAGCCGCCTTACTCCAACAAGGTAAGGTGGTTGCTTATGCCTCTTCTACAATAGACTGTCTTGTCTTCCTTGCTCCAAGACTTGTGTTGTGGTGTCGGATACATCCTGAAGTTACAGTTTTGCAAAGATGCACTGGAACTCTTCTGTATAGTCACTGGCTGGAGTTTGCTTGTTCCAAGTTTCTCTGTAGCTCAAGACATTT
>NW_015236227.1:0-676 GCF_001447785.1 Gekko japonicus | reverse complement strand
AACAAATACTTTTTACAGAGGGCAATGAACACTTGACTTTGGCACTAGCGAAGACATCAAATACTATGTTGACAGCTTGGTTTAAAATTAATCAACACATTTCAGTGCAAATGCAGGAAAAAGAATATCTTCAGACTTACAACACTGTGACAATAATACCTACTATCTTTACCCAGATATGCCAAAACCTTACAAATGGAATGCAGCAAAAAAGAAGAAGCAAAAAATAAAAAAGCAAAAGCAGAAACAATAATAGGGAGAATTTATGCTGTGTCTCCAAGAAACAATGAGCATTTCTAGTTAAGGCTATCACTACTACATGTCCCAAATACACTGTAGAAGGGACAGTCTGTGCAACACTTAAGGAAACAGAAACAAGAAGAGGACTTTTGGCAGAAGATGCCAAGCAGGAAAAGGCCACTGAAGAAGCAGCAGCATTCAAAATGCCTTCACAAATAAGATGCATGTTTGCATACATCTGTGCATTTGAACAACCATCCAATACTATTTGAAAAAATTCAAAATGACCTCTCTGAAGATCTTACCAGAAAACAGTCTCAAAAAACAAAGTTACAGCTTTGCACATAAAGAAATAAATGATGTCTTAAAAAGCCATGAATTAGCAAATGACCAATAGGACCTATCCCAGAATATACACCATTGCTGCAACAAGAAG
>NW_015236226.1:0-676 GCF_001447785.1 Gekko japonicus | reverse complement strand
AAAAAAAAGAATACCCTTCCTTTTAAAGAAGAAGACAGTGCTTTCAAGGCAATTTGTGTAAAATTCAGTGAAGCATGAACTGCTAAAGTTGGAGGAAACTTGGGAACCGAGCTGTTCAGTGGGGGAAAGGAGCAAGACTCGTGCCAGAATCTGGGACAAGAAATTGGGCATATTAGATTCTGTTTGTTTGGCTCCAGCCAACAGTGGGAGGTTTTGCAGCTGCAAAGCAAGAAATTAGCTTCCTGGGCTGAACCCTCCATAATGTAACAGCGTACGCTGGGGACAGACTGCGCTGCCTGCATTTCCTTTAAGGAACGGAGTTTTCTTCTCCATGCAGAATTAAATTGGTGCCGGTTAGTTGATTTGTTTTTCAGGAAGGTGCATTTTCCCTGCTGCTCACTGCTGAAAGGTTATCTCACTTTTATATTGTGGCGATGCGTTTGCCAGGCTGGGCCACTTCACACAAACCAATTGAAATCAGAGTCGTGTGGACCTGTTCACAGTTTGGCATGGCGTGAGTCAGTCAGAGCCTATGTTAACAAAGTTTGACCAGGCAAAGGGCCAGCATGCTAGGGGGACCCATTAAACACTGACTGTTGGGTCCAACCACCACCCTAATCAGGACAGACTCCCAAAATTGGACCGGGCAACACTACCCCAAGTGCAGTCTGTGCCT
>NW_015236225.1:0-676 GCF_001447785.1 Gekko japonicus | reverse complement strand
AGCTGTGACCTGACAGCACTTTCTACCACGAATCCTTGTTCTACTTGCACTACAAACTAACATAGTTACTCACCTGAAACTGTCTTTCAGGAAAGTTTTCATTCACTATTCACTAGATTAACCTCTTTTATATCAGTCCGTATGGTGGAGAGTTTGCTGAAATACAGCTACGAACCTAAAACCACCTTTCCAGAAAGTTTCTGTTCACTGTTTGCTGTATAAGTCTTTGTTCTATGTCAACTACATTATCACAAAAAGTTACAGTTTGAACAAAAACCTAAAAATTGAGAGCTATAATAGGAGAGTGAAAGAAACCAAATATCGAAGGATAAAGTCAGGGAGGATCCCTTATTTGCAAAGGTTACAAAGTAGACATGACACCGAAACACACAGGGCTTGGTACAAAAAACTGAGAACTCGTTTTGAAACATGCAGCTGAAAGGCCTACCTCTGTTTGTACCATGGACATCCTATAAGACCGCATATCAGCCACCAGCCCCAGTATATCTACAAACTCGTGATCCCGAATGTGCTGTAGGAGCCGATCCAGTGCTATAAAAGTCCCCGTCCGTCCCACGCCGGCACTGCAACACACATATAGATGCAGATTGTCACACAGCACTGTTGCTTGGGGGACAGGATGGGGAAAGAACAGAGAATGGGTTTGATTGCTATT
>NW_015236224.1:0-676 GCF_001447785.1 Gekko japonicus | reverse complement strand
GGGGGGGGGTTTTTAAATTCATACATACGCAGGAGGAGGAAGTAGGCAAGAAGCGCAGATCATACAAGTGGGTTCCAGAAAACGGGCAGAGGAGAAGGAACTGCTGCGTCCCCTTTAAGGCTCGCCTCCCTGTCTTGCTCTTTCCCGCCCAGGTCCCGCCTCCTAGAGCGTGACACGCCGATCCGATGGCGAAGCCCCTTTTTAATTGAGGCTGTCAGGCAGAACCCACGATGGAGCGAGTGGGAGGACGCTGCGGCTGTAGCAGAAGCGCCTTTAACTGGAGCAAGTAGTTGCTACCTTTCCAGGGGAGGGAAAAGGGAGCAAGGAGCCTAGTTGCCATCTGCAGCAAGCACCCTCCTCCTGGAGGTGGGGAGAAGAACCGCACCGTTCTCGGTCTGTCCCCCCCCCCCCCCCAGCTCAGGCTGCATCTTTTATCTCATCCTTGCCTCCTGTCACTCATTCTCATGATGCTCATACACAGACATTGCTCTTAACCATTCAAAAAAATCTTTAAAAAACTTCAAACCGGGTGTCCCCCCCCCCGGGGGTTTGCAGAAGTGTAAACTGTAGCCTGGCTGGACACCCTCTGTTGTTGTTTTTAAAATCTGCACAAGAACAAGCATTTGGCCACTAGATATAAAGTATCTTGTCAGTTTTAACACATCCTCACTGGTTG
>NW_015236223.1:0-676 GCF_001447785.1 Gekko japonicus | reverse complement strand
GAGGGTGTGGCAGAATTGGCCCTACACTCCCGAGGACCGGTTCTCTCCTGCGCCCCCCAGAGGCCGTCTGTGTGGTCAGCTGTTCCAATTGGAGGACAGGAGGAGGGACTGTTTTATACAGGGCTGACACCCATAGTCTGCTGAGTCACCGTGTTACACACCATGTTGCTGTCTTCTCTGGCACACAGCACATCATTGTTGCCGTGATGGACTGGACTGATATGGAAAAAGACTTTCTCTGTTGTGTGTGCGCGCATGATATTATAAGCTACATTATTACATGCCGGAGCAGGTTGCTTCCATAAATAGATCAGTTTCAGAGGAGGGGAAAGATAATTGAGAGGATGTTTCACAAGACAAACGCAGCTGCGGGATCCCAAACACTCGGGCGCAAACACTACAGTTGAGTAAATAGGTGGGTGAGATAATAGGAGGAGCAGATGGCCGACGGGTTCTAGTGTGCCTCTTAACAGTGAAAAGCCTGGCTGTCTTTCTCCACCGCCGTGCCTTTTTACCCGCAAGTTTGCTCAAACCAGGGAGAGATGTGTCATTTCTCCCACTGATCTTGTTGGTGTGGTTTCACTATTGCCAGATACTGTTTTGAGAGGGAGAGCAACAACAGTTGTCGTTTCTGTGCAACATTGCCCCTTGGGTGATGTTTTTTTTGTATTGCCTT
>NW_015236222.1:0-676 GCF_001447785.1 Gekko japonicus | reverse complement strand
TGCTTCGGACCAACATGGCTACCCACCTTAATAACCAATTGTTGCGGAATGTATGAACTGTGGACATCAAACAGCCAATTGTAAATCACTGGAAAATCACTGGGTTGGATCCAGCCACCTGCCACTGAATCTTGCCCCGTTTCTCTCCCTACTGCTGCCTCCGTTCACATGACTGGTCCATGCCAGTCTCAACATCGGCAGAATCGTATTTTTCAGAGCTCAAACGGGGCATTTCCCTCCCTTGTCACCAGCAGGAACAGCTGGTTGAATCCACCTCCTTTTACCTCTTTTGGTTGTCCCGCTCAATTTGTGACTCTGAAGGTCAGACACAGCCACTAGCCATGGCTGAGTCCTTTTAGAGGCTCTTTATTTTTTTGCAGCCTGAAGCAGGGGGCAAAAACAGGAGGTCCACTGAGTCCCTGGAAGGCAGCCAAACACGATTTGTGGGCTGCATTCAGGTTGGTGGGTCACAAGTTGGTCAGGCATGCCTGAAGCAAAGTAAGGGCATTATGCAATCTTTGCCCGATCTGCCTTATTGGGACAGGATTGCGTTGGTGAAAGAGGACAGTAACACTGTCCTAGAATGACCACGATTCGGTGAAGCTTCAGATTCCAGCATTCTGATCTGATGAGGCGAGTGGACTTATTGATAGGGGTGCCAACCAATGTTCCCTCT
>NW_015236221.1:0-676 GCF_001447785.1 Gekko japonicus | reverse complement strand
CAACATACTCTGCCACCACCAAGATGCTCATTGTAATACAGGTCGTATGGGTGGACTCCATCAATGGTGGCAACGTTTCCACTTGTAGGACCAGTATCCAGAATGTGGGTCAGACTTTGCCTTCTCTCTACCATGACCTGTGTTAGTCTCAAGGGAGCCACTGAGAACTGAGTCCGCCCTTGTCTGCACATCAACAGTGCCTTTCTGCGTATTCACATGTGATGCCAGATTGGCTTTCAAGAGCGCGACGAAGAGAGAAAACATGGAGAACTGTCTCTCGTATATAGAGACATTTACTTTCATATGTCAGGGCATATTACCCATGATGCTATTAGACCTTGGGGATGGCATAATATAATTTATGGGTTTTGAAGAGATGCTGAAGTAGCTGGAGTCATGAATGAAATATAACGAAATGATAAACAGCAGCTTAATTGGCGCACTCGCCCATTTCCATGTCTGTATCTACCGAATGTCGTTTGATATCTTTTTTCCACTCTTCTCTGTTTCATCTCAGGATTGAACTCAGCGCTTGACCAGACTGCGGAGCAAATGGGCAAAGGTCTGGTGGAGGTTCTCTGCCTCTCTGTCTTGTGTATGGACTGCATAGCACCAAAGAGACAGGCCCCCTCAAGCACTTTCACAAGGTGACTTGACAACATACTCTGCCACCACC
>NW_015236220.1:0-676 GCF_001447785.1 Gekko japonicus | reverse complement strand
TATTTCAAAGGGCATAAAATTAAAATTCTTCTTCAGAAAAGGAAAATTAGTTAAACGACAGATACTTTCAAGCTACAAACACCAGTAAGGGTAAATGATTACCATCTGTAGTAAGTAATGCTGACTGATTTCTGGAAAGGTTTGAATCCCAAGAGACAGAAAAATAAGTTGCAGACTTGTGGCATTCAGTTGTTTGTATGTAATCACTACCCTCCTTTCTTATGTTTTGTCAAGTTTATGTATGTAAAATTATTGTTTAAAATATTTTTAAAAGCTTTAGAAGTGAAATTTTGTCAAAAGATAGCTAGATTGGTTCCAGGTGTCGGGGTGTGTATATGTGCACGCACGAGTGCACGTGCTCAGAAAAAAATGGGATGGAATTGTGAAAGCCCAGAAAAAAAACCCTTCTCTTTTGGAATAAAAGAAATGTGCTAAGATAGCATAAGGTTCAGCATTTGCAGCATTCTCTAACTGTAGTACTGAGTGTATTTATAAATCTGCTTGTAGAAATCTAAAGCTTTTATAAACTCCATAATTACACCAATTAATACAATTTTAGTACTGCATATATTTAATTTTCTTCCCAAATCTTCATTCCCAGCTCACCAAATGATATTAAAAACCCATTCTTAAAAAATGGTTTCAAAACCTCTGGAAATTTTACACCTCCAATGGG
>NW_015236219.1:0-679 GCF_001447785.1 Gekko japonicus | reverse complement strand
ACAGCACTCCCCGCAGCACTAGTGGTGCCGAAAAAGAGCTACAGCTTAAGGCAGCCAAAAAAACCCATAGAATCATAGAATGTTAGAGTTGGAAGGGACCTTCCAGGTCATCTAGTCCAGCCCTCTGCACTCTGCAGTTTCTCCTGGCTATCCCACACACAATGCCATGCGATGATTTTAGACCCTACCATACTTGCTGGCCGAGGTCCTGGAGACAGTAGAATTATTGACAGCGTTGTAGGCCGTGACTTGCTTGGAGACCAGGGCTACCACGGACCCATCCGGCACCTGGAGAAGGAAACAGAAGATGGTTTGGTGCTTGAAGGAGGGTTCTTGGAAGGAAACAAAAAATAACTAGAGCCTTTGGATGGCAGTGACAGAAGGAGTCATGATCCAGGATAGGGGGGGAACCAGGCTTAGTACAGCCACTGAGTTATTTTGCTCTAGCTGAGTCAGTGTCCCTTAGGCTAACATACCTACCTATCTTGCAAAAGAGGATACAATGGAATTTAGCCCCTGAGCTGTTTGGAGGAATGGTAGGATCCAGACTGCTTTAATAAACCTCTCAAGAAGCCATTTCAGACTATACACTAACCCTAGACATGGCGGGGAGTAGTAGGAGAATGGATGAGCCCACTTGCGGGGAGGGCGGGGAGGGCGGGATATAAATGCAAAAATA
>NW_015236218.1:0-676 GCF_001447785.1 Gekko japonicus | reverse complement strand
CAGCTTATTGTTATTGAGTAGCTGGCAACTAAATTCTCTTGGAACTTTATTCTGTACAATGAAAATAAAGGGGAAGAATAATATATTCTGCCCTGAGTTCCTTGGAGGAAAAGCAGGATAAAAGTGAGTAACAGAACTAGACAGACAATTGCCATTGAAAGAGTTGCTTTTGTGTGTTTTGTTTATTGTCAGCACAGAAGGAAAATGTCTTTTCTATTGACCCATTCTAATCACTTACCGTTTCTTTAGTGCTTTCCTGAAGTCCTGAATCTCTTTCTTCAAATCTGTAAGAGATTTCAAAAATTGGCATGCAGTGAAAATGGGAGTTACAAGTCTTGGAGTACAATAAGAGCATCTTGCCAGGTGACCGCTCAAACTCTGGTTTATGGGCCTCCAGACTAAAATCACATAGGTAGATTTGGGCCATGTAGCTGAGGCACTTACCTCCCTGATGTGCAGAAGGGGCCTCCTTTGTTTTCTTCTTAAAGCCAACTGAGGAGTTATGAGTGAAGAAAGAAAGAAGGTGGGGGTGAGAGAGAGAGAGCTTTAATTAGCCACATAGCTGTAGAAATGCCTTCCCTAAGCACTGACAGATGCTCCAATCTAGAAGTTAAGCATATTCAATCCCCACAGAATCCAGAGGAATTAAGTGTACAGTTTATTTGTATGCAGATTT
>NW_015236217.1:0-676 GCF_001447785.1 Gekko japonicus | reverse complement strand
CTTCCTGCATAGCTTTGTCCAAATCCTAATTGGTTTTCCCCATGCCTGGGATTTAAGTTCCAAGCACAGAACCTGTCTGTCAAAGGCCCCACGGGGATAAGGTGGATACAACAGTGTCCAACTTTTCCATCGCTCGATCCAGTGGTTAGTCCTCTCAGTAGCACTTAATCTCCATCCATGTTTTCCTTGCACGGTGCACAATAGCGGAATGGGAAATAACTGATGCCTGCCATCGCTTAGTTAATGGAAATGGAATTCCTCTCTGTTCCTTTCCGATTTCATGCTCTCTGGTGAACGTGCTGCCTTATGAGTGTGAAATTACGCTGGGCCCTGCAACATCTTTCTTAAACGTACTGTTTCGTTTTTACATTCTTTTCCGTCTAAAAACTGGAAAAATCAGAACTCGGCCAAAAGGCAGCTGCGCGGCGGTGCATTCACCTAGGAAAACCGAGCTCAGAGATAGCATCTGGTTTTAAAGGGGATCCGCCCAGATTTCCAGCTGAGCTAATGGAGCCACAGGAGGTTAAACGGCTTAGCCATGATAGGGCTTAGAAGCTTTCCAGTGGCTTGTTTTTTCTCTGTCTCAGAGGCCTGGGTGATTAGACCACACAGGAGTTGTTGCCTTATGAGATACTGTGTAAGGTGGGTTGGGTGAAGGGGGGAACTTCTGGATGCA
>NW_015236216.1:0-676 GCF_001447785.1 Gekko japonicus | reverse complement strand
TCTCCCTACATATTGCTTTTCTAACTATGATTCAGACCAGTGATTTAGCAGTTAGCAGCTGGAGCTGGCTTTTGTGCAATAATATTAATAATAATTGTCTGTGTGAACAGAGTTCTTAGCAAGTTGTCATACAAATGTTCAGCCACTGCAGGTGATGCAAAGTGACATGATATGCTATTTCCTTATACTCTTTGGTACCAAGATGCTAATAATATTGAGAGGTGATGCTGATACCAGTGTTCCCTTTGTGGTAGACACTGAGGGAAACATATTGAATGGATTCTACCCTGAGAAAGAAGCACTGGCATTAAAAATCGCTCCCTCCCTCCATCATTGGAATTGTTCTGAATAAGTAATTATATTCATTTTGAAGCTTTTGAAATAGTTTATTCTTTAATTTCTAGAGTATTTCAGCTTTAATTTCTAGAGTATTTCAGTGAAAAATGTAAAGAAAAAAATGTGGGGTAGAAGAACAATTCAGATCCATACTTGCTTTAATCTGAACTTTAATTTTGAAACTGGTAGATGTTTCGACAACAGCAACAAAGAATTTGCAAATGGTAGGAATCTCTACCAGGCAAACTATATGTAGGTTCATTACAAAGAATGATGCTCCAAGGTCACAGGGCAAGACTGAACGTGGAATGGATTCTACATCATCTAACCTCAGACTAGT
>NW_015236215.1:0-676 GCF_001447785.1 Gekko japonicus | reverse complement strand
TCCCGCTTCTTATTTACAACACCCAGTAGGGCCAACCATGCTCTGTTTCTGAGATCTGGTACGATAGGGCTAGCCTGGGTTATCCAGGTCAAGGAGAAGAATGGCTACTTTTCCCTAAAAGAAAATTTTGGATCTCTTCACATACCTCAATGGAAAGGTCCTTCCCTCTCAGTTCTTTTCTGAGCATCATGTTGACCATTCTATGAGAATTACTTCATCCTTGGTCACTGGATCATTATCTGCATTGTTCTTTTTCTCATTTATTTCTTTTTTTCCCACATCCTATGTATGGCACTGAGAATCTGAACTGGGCCTCTTGGTGTAACTGATTATGCTTCCACTGCTACTCCCGTAACAATTGCTGATAACTTCCGCCTCGAAAAGGAGAGCATTTGCCCTTCCCTGCTATACCTCTGAGCACCATCAGCTTTCCCCTTGACTTTGGCTGGACTGATTGTGGGGAATTAATTTACTTAGTTTTCAATTTCTCCGGCAATGGGTGGGGGGGAGTCTGACTCCCGTTTGTTATTTTACCCTGAATACCTGAAATCAGATGCTGCGTTTTCATGGAAAATGTGGTTACTTAGAGCCTTTGGAACATTGATTTCAGCCTGTTAAACTTCAACTTTTGAACAATTTGATCCTATGGCTTTCAATTAAATATGCTTTTTTTTAA
>NW_015236214.1:0-676 GCF_001447785.1 Gekko japonicus | reverse complement strand
CCACTACACCAAACTGGCTCTTGAATCTGCCTTTTCTTGATGCATAATTTTGATTTTTCTTTAATGCTGGTTGTATGTGCTGCTTATTCTACTATCTTCTGCATTGGCCAGATTGACCAGATCATGTTATCCCTTCCACTGTAACCAAAAAGCTTCTTTCAGAGTTGGGGTTAAACTATTTAATCGCTTTCTGCTTTCAAAATAGTCAAATGTAAATCTATACTTGTTTCTGTGAAAGCTTACTGCAGAGTATTCTAGCTTTGTCATGGCTTCTGTGAAAGCCACTGCAAAACTAGAATACTTTGCCCCCTTTCCCTTACAGAAGTGCTGGCTATACTTTGCTGTGAAGCTTGTGCCCTAGCACCCAGCCAGGCTCCTCTCACTCCCTGCTCAGGCAGAGGGCCTCAAACAAGCAAGAGAGACACAGTCCTGCTCAGAAACTAGGACAGAAATAATTATTTTGGTGAAGCTGAAATCTTGGGACTCCCCAACCCCCTGGTAAGAAGGGCTGAGAGCCTGTAACTTCCCTCTGTCAGCAGCCAGGAGGAGCGGCCGGAGAAGGGCAGTGTCCATAGCATGAGCCAGAAGCTGTACTTTGCTGGGTCAGGGTATGGGTAGGAGTCGAGGCACAACTAGTCAGCTAAATACAGCGCCACAGGAGTGTCCTGTGATCGGC
>NW_015236213.1:0-676 GCF_001447785.1 Gekko japonicus | reverse complement strand
ATGCACAATCCCATGCCATGTGTTCAAATCATGTGTGTACATAACATATACATGTTATCTGGCAGAGGTAAAAAGGGGGTGATGGGGGAAAATCAGAGTTTTGAATTACTTGTCACAAAATAAGTATATTCATGTAGAATTGTTAGTTTCTCACAGCACTGGGGAGTTAGCAGAGAGACTCATTATATTGGATTTACTTGCAATGCCATGATGGACGACACTCATGAGATTCCAATGGGTTCAGGCTTAAAGAAAACAAACAAACAACAAGACACAGTTAATGAGAAGGTGGTTTAGAGATATGTATTCAGAAGGTGAGTACCATATTTACCCAAAAGGAAGATAAACCTGACTGTCAGACAACCCTGTCCCCCAAAAGTGAATTGTGTGACCATACATACATCTGTAACTTATATGTGAATGTAAGACTACCCCCTCTTTTTCTTGGTGGAACACCTGGAAATATCCACCTAAAGAACCATTCCATCTTATTGAGGTGTTTGGAGGTAAAATAGAGATTAAGCAATGTATTTTGGGCTGGTTTAAATCATTCCTAATAGGCAGGACTTGGGGGGTTGCCGTGGGAGACCAGTTGTCGTCTGTGTGGGACTTGTCGTGGTGGGGTTCCACAAGGCTCAGTCTTATCTTCCACGCAATTCAGTTTCTATGTGAAGCC
>NW_015236212.1:0-676 GCF_001447785.1 Gekko japonicus | reverse complement strand
AACTTGTGATGTTCCTTACAGTGGGCTTTAGGCTTCCCTGGGGCTAAATTCTGAACTCCCCCCCCCAATGACTTCCCTTCCCACAATGCCAACAGGTCTCAGGTTGGGGGGGGGGCACCCGTCCTTAACTCTTGGCTCACCCACTGGCTTTCTGGGTGGCTCTGGGCACCACCAGGCCGCTTATTCTCCCGTCTTAATCTCCAAAAACCCTTCCTCGACGGGCTGTCAGAAGAATGACAGCGATAAGGACCGCAGATCAGTCTTGCCCTCTGAAACAGCTGGATATGAATGGCAGGAGAAGAAGGAGCGGTTTATCTTTTTGACACCTCTGTTGTCAAGTGAGGATTTGGGGCGGGAGGAAACTGAAGGGATTCTTAGGGATCATTTGCCCCACCTCTGCATCATGATTTCTGGGAATCGACCATTGTTTTTTTTTCTAGGGAACCAGCATTCCATGGTAAAAGAAACACCCCTGGGGTGTTGTTTCTCAAGTTTCTCTAGCCAGCAAGGCATGCCCTGTTTTGAAAGAAGAAGAAGAAGAAAAAAACCCACCCTCTTGTTGCCAAACTCTCACATTCATACTCCCGAGGACTGATGGTTTTGATTAATTCAGATGGATCAACTGTATACCAGAGGGGAGTTGTTTTGGCACAGCTCTGGGAAAGCATCCATTAAA
>NW_015236211.1:0-676 GCF_001447785.1 Gekko japonicus | reverse complement strand
CTGTGCGACTGAACAACAACAAGACCTGTGAATAGCAGCAAAAGTATGGTATTGTCCCAAAATTCTTGAAAATTCTGTTCGTGGTTCACAAACAGAAGTTTGTGACAGGTCTACTGTTACAAACTTTCAGGGCTCATTTGGCTCCGGAGCACACCGGAGTGACGCTCTGCCAGTCAGGACCCCAGGGGGCGGGCACATGCAGCAAGCCCTGCCCCCTGCTCTCAGTAGCCAAATGAGTCAAGTCGAGGCCGGCGAGGAAGGAGAACCAGCCTTGCCGAGGGACAGGCAGCCTAGGGCGGGAGGGATGCTACCAGGTTGCCTCCACCTCCCTCCACCTACCTCCACCAATCCCCACTCCAAATCTGCCAGGAGTCGCCGCTCATCCCAACTGCCCCACATGGTCTGGTCCCATCCCCTTCCTCCTCCCTGCCTCCCGTGGCTGCCCTCCATAGCCATGAGTGTGAATTCTTGCTGCGTGACAGTGGCTGCTGCTGCTGCACACTGGGACGTTTGCAGTGCACTTGCTGCGCCCAAAGGAGGTGGGGAGGTGTCGGCATCTGTCCCCCCTTCCCCCACGCAGTTGACTTCCTCCAAAGGCTTCTGGAGGGAGGCTGAGGCTGTGATCCCCTGCACTTTTCTTTGGGGCTGAGGGTTGGGCTGAGAGAGTTGCTGGAAG
>NW_015236210.1:0-676 GCF_001447785.1 Gekko japonicus | reverse complement strand
AGTTGCTACAGATGGTTCAGGAGTTCAGCTTCTAAGAGTGTGCTGTTTGTTTGTTTGTTTTTTTGGGGGGGTAAGCAGGGGGATTGCTATTGCTTTAAAGTTGCTTTAAAGCTTTAAAGTCTGGATGCCCCATGCTCCTCTTTCCTGTTGGTAAATAAACCGTTATTGCATCACAGTGGCAAGTCTCTGGAGTTTATTCCTACAAGGCTGCCCCCACGAAACTTTCTATCATCTGGGTCTATCTCTCTTCCTTTGAGTGTTCCCTCTACAAATGCATGCAGCATTATGCTCATTCTAATTTAGACTGGCACGATGCTAGATGTTTGTGCCTCAGCAGCAACTGTTCAGTAGTTTACTATCCGTAAATTGCAAACACCACAAAGCTCCCAAGGCTGCCCCCTGAGGGTGGAAAGACAGAATCAAAAACAAAATCCCTGTACTACCTTTTATTAAGACCAGCCCAAATTGATACAAAACATGGTACATGTTTTCAAGCTCTGTATCAGGCTGGATGTTACAAAATGCAAAAAAACAGAGGTGGGAAGCAGATTTTTCAGCTGTGATGCTATGACCTGATCATACAAGCATCCTCTGTGAAATGCATGCAGGTGCAAAACTTAACTTTATTGCTGGTGAAGTGAGTGATAACTGCAGAGCTGGGAAAAGTACAGAGGAG
>NW_015236209.1:0-676 GCF_001447785.1 Gekko japonicus | reverse complement strand
TATCATTCCCAAGTATTTCTTTTCCGGTTTGAGTCCATTTGGAAAGAGAATATTTCATCCTTCGGTGCCCCTTCCGCGACACCGAAAGGGTGCTACTTTGAAACTTTCACATTAACATTCTTTACGTGTCTTTTCCACTCTGCCAATAATCCCGTTCTCTGTGTTTATTCATGAGTAATCTCCTCGGTATATGAAACTCGAGCCCTGGACGCCAAAGGGAGGGCTTTATATAATTTATTCATGTCGGAGTTTTATTAAGAATCCATGACATTTCTGTAGAATGCGTACTTTCTTGCACTGAAAACAGTCAGAAATTAGATTTGCATTATGTATTCAACAGAGATTTGATGATGCGGAGAGACTGGATTCTCGTGAAATTAAGATCAGCGAGGGGATGGTTCTTAAAATAAAAGCTCCCCAGCTTGCCTCTTAAGACGGTGCCAATTTAAATGTGCAAAGCTTGCTTTCAGTTATTATTCTCCCCCGGTATGATTGAGGGATTTGGGGCTCCGTCGCAGGTTCTACACAGAGAGCACGAGTCCTATATTAGATGTACTGTCTGCTATTAGACAGAGATGATACACGTTTCTAAGAAGACCAGAGCCATTTCTTAGTTTGTTCAAAGGCCCTGTGGCAAAGGTTTCGTGCAGTCTTCCTCCCAGCCTGGTGTAGTGGT
>NW_015236208.1:0-676 GCF_001447785.1 Gekko japonicus | reverse complement strand
TCACTCCAATGCCCCCAACATGCCTACATGACTTCTAGGTCATGTTGGAAGTCACAAGGGCACATCACTGAAACATCTGGTGAAACATCCTTCTCCTGGTAAGGCCATCTCCCATCCCCCGCCGGCTGCCAGGTGGGACCTGGCATCCCTAGGGAGATCATTTATCTGTTAATCTAATGTATATTGCTTTTTTGGAAGCACATGGAAAGTTAGGGCAAAAAGTTTTCTCTGTGATGCACTCTGACCCCTCCTGTGTACTTTAAATGGTGTGTATTTTCTGTCATGAATAGTTATACTCTTTTTATTAGCCATATTTATTCTTGATGAATATCATAGACATTTTCATTTTAAAAGCCCTTGTAAAGAGCAGAGATATTAAATTGCTTCTGTCAGGAATCTTTTAAAATGTCCAAGCCACAAACCTTTATTAGATTGCCATTTTGTAGTTTGCAAGCTGGAGGCCTGTGAGGAACCACAGGTGGTTGTGGGGAGATTTGGAAATTCCACCCTGAAGTATTTCCTTCCAGGCTTCTATGAGATTTCATCAACTGGAGCAAGCTAGTCTTCCCTTGTCCCTTCTTTGCCTTTTAGCTGACAATCACCCGTTCTAAACCTTTTATGCCTCCTGGAGCATTCTGTATCCCAAGCAACCCAATTTAATGGAGGGTTTTTTTTT
>NW_015236207.1:0-676 GCF_001447785.1 Gekko japonicus | reverse complement strand
GTTTTAATTACTCTCTGTGATTCCCTAAGTCAGAGGAGACATAGGTGATTCCCCACCCAGTTATCTGGAAATGCTTAGAAGCAAAGTTCCCACTTTCCCCCTTCCTTCCCTGTGATATGCAAAGATGAAGCTGCTGAGAGTGGATTTTGTGTACTGTTTAAACAGCTGGTGTGTTTATTCCTTGAGTAAGTGGCTAGGTGCATTACAGCACTCTCATGGGTTCTGTGGGCATCTGCAATATTTTCCACATGCATGAAATCTGGCACAGACGGGAATGTCGAGAATCGCAGGCCGGCAGGTTTGATCAGTCACGTACAAAATGGCTGATACATGTTGTTGTTCTCCAAAACAAGAATTGGAATTAAAACCCTTGCTGGAGGTATCCCCCAAACTCCTGTCCTCGTCTTTCCTCCTCCAAGCATCATATTTATTTGGATACCATTACCCGAGCAGCCTATCCCTTGGCCCTTTGTAATGTATTACTGGTTAGGAAAGGACCTCTTGGGTCTCCACTGCACAGACTTAAGGACGTGAAGTTGTTTTCGCTGAGGGCTAGAGACACATTTGCGGCTTCCTTTATTACTGTCTCCCAGCGAGTTTGCCCACTGACTTTCAGATAGATTATCTAGTTTACAAAGGGCCGGTGAATGCATCAGAGGCCAGCTGCAGGGCCTTC
>NW_015236206.1:0-676 GCF_001447785.1 Gekko japonicus | reverse complement strand
CCCTTGTTCTGCCATAATGCATTTAAGAAGGTTAGGTTGCCCAACAGGTTACTGATAGGGTGCAAAAGTAGTAAATTAAACCTTAATATGTCTCTATGAAAGAAGTTAGTATAGCAGGAAATACAGCAACTACAATATCCTGTGTTATAACACAAGGCTACTAAGCCCACATGCAATGATTCTACTAAAAACAAATTCATTCATGTTCAGAGATTATTACAATAATCAAAGAAGACTTAGAGAAAATAGTATTGTAAAGAAATGAACACTTGAAGAAGAAGATTTTTGAATCATGAGAAATAACAGAATGTCAGTTACAGAACACTGTTTCCCAAATGGAAAGTATTGATCCACACTTGTGCCTCACACATTTTCACTTCACTTTACTGCATTAGTTTTAAGCACTGCAGATGGCCAAGTAAGTACACAGATGAGAGCCCATAAATTAATTTAGCTGAGTCACTGCCCCCTTTTAGTTGTAAATGTTGGGGTGCTTCAATGTTTCTGCATAAAGCTCCCTAACTTGTGGCAATTGATATCTATCCCTGTGTTAAGTGCTGTCAAGTTGCGTCCAGCTTCTGGCAACCCTCCCAAAGCATCCTCTTGTTAACAGCCTCGCCCAGGTCCTGCGAAGTGAGGGGGCCCCTCGTGGCTTCCTTGCTTGAGTCAACCCATC
>NW_015236205.1:0-676 GCF_001447785.1 Gekko japonicus | reverse complement strand
AGTGCAATCAGAAAAAGAAAGACCATTTTACTTGATTCTAACTTCGGCTTACTTATATATTGCCCTGAGACCTTAGTTTTGGTTGTGAGGTCAGATGTTAAAGTATTTGTTCCTGCTTAAGAAGTAAAGCCCTCTCCCTGCCCCCACTCCCCTCATATGGCTATAATCTTATTCTACAGAGTACCTAAGATATAAAACATGATGTGCCTATCCTACAGGCTCAGTTCCACCAGCACATGTCACAATCCTTCCAGCTAGGCTTATGTACTTTCACAGCTAGGATAACAGAAAAAGAAATCCCCAGCATTTAATTTCACCAGAGTCCAGAATCTGTTTCACAAGCCAGAATTGGGTTTCAGCACTTGCAGCTCCCATGTCAGAAAATAAACGGCTTTCTTTGTAACTGAAAGTTGACTCTGACCGCGTCCAGTGCAGTGTACCGTTTCACCCCATTGAGAGAGAAGTAAACATTTCAGAAAACATGGACCTGTTGCTGTCCCCAGTCAACAACCCCGGTCTGTAATATCTAGTAATATAAAGATATAAGGACATAGAATGAGTTGCCTAATTGTAGCAGAGGCAGGTAGGGGAAACTCAACATCAAGGCTGCCATTTTGAGCAACAGACTCTTTTTTCTAGTAATGCTCAATTCTGCCCTCAGGAGCTGCAAGCATAC
>NW_015236204.1:0-676 GCF_001447785.1 Gekko japonicus | reverse complement strand
CTCCTGCAGGAAATGACCCCTGGAGCTCATCATCAGAGAGGTCTGGAGGCTGGACCACAACAGCGAGAGAATGAGCGACAGCAGCATCAAGCATGCTGGCAAAATTACTCAGCTCATGAGCAGGAAAGGTTGTCATAAGTAAATGGGGGGGGGAGTAACGCAAGATCTTGAACTAGAACCAAAATTAAAATCTTTTGGATGTTCACTCAAACTTAATGGGAGAATTGGAAAGAAAAAACAATAGCCTCACAACTGGAGCTAATGAGAAAAACAACCGGGAAGGATCAGTGATGCTGCTGGGAGCGTAGAAATACAAAGCTGCCTTGTCATATTAGAGTAAAAAGTCTATTTAATCCAGCATTCTGTTTTCTTACAGTGGCCAGCCAGATACTTCGGGAAGCTCATGAGCTGGACATGAAAGCTAACGGCCATATTGCTGGTGTCCACGATCCAGAGCATACTGCCTTTGAGTATGGGAATTCCATTTAAGAATCTCGGCTAATGATCAAGCTTCAGCTTCCGTTAAAACAACAGAGAGATCCTTAATTCAGGTATCTTTGAATTACGAGTCAACTAATCAACACTGAACGTTGCCCCTTCCCTGCTGAAATGAGCAACATAAAATCCCAAAGCATGTACTTTTAAATCTTTCCTTCAAGAGCCAGTTTGGTGTAGT
>NW_015236203.1:0-677 GCF_001447785.1 Gekko japonicus | reverse complement strand
TGCAGGACCCTTCTGCCGAAGGCCGCGTCTGCTGAGTCATATACGTTGATTTTATAGTGCCTGATGAATGTAGACAAAGACGACCAGGTTGCCGCCTTACAGATTTCTTCGACTGACGCTCTATTTCGTAGAGCTGCGTTGGTGGCCGCACTGCGGAGCGAGTGGGCTGTGATGCCTGAGGGGACTTGCTGACCACTGTTTTTATATGCTTCTGCGATGCAGGCCTTCAGGGTCGCGCTCAGGGCCGAGTTTGACATCTTTTGTCCCCTGTTGGGGGCCGAGACGTTGATGAAGAGAGCCTCCGTTCTGCGGAACGATGCCGTTCGGTGGACGTACCGCTTCAGTGCCCTGCGGACGTCTAATTTGTGCCAGATCTTCTCCTTGGCGTGGACTGGGCTTGGACAGAACGAGGGTAGATATATCTCCTGTGAGTTGTGAAAGGTGGAGTTTACCTTGGTACTGAAGGTAGGGTCTGTTCTGAGCACCACCTTGTCCCTATGAAAAATGCACAAGTCCGAGCGCACAGAGAGAGCCCCTAGCTCCGAGACCCTTCTGGCGGACGTTATTGCTATTAAGAACAGAACCTTCATCCTCAGGAATTTCATGGATATCTCCTTTAGTGGCTCGAATGGAGACTTAGTTAGAGCGGTGAGAACGGTGTTCAGCTTCCACGTGGG
>NW_015236202.1:0-676 GCF_001447785.1 Gekko japonicus | reverse complement strand
CACAACTGTTGCTTCCTACCTAGTGCAGCAGCCATGGCGCTTCCGACCATGCCACCGCCTGATACCACTACATCATACACCGTCTCCGAACTGCTAGCCCTCACTGACCCACCCCGCCACCCCAAGGAAGCGACATAAACAGAACGAAAGCAAAAACTCTTCCTAGGCCCAAACCCCCGATATGGGAATAGGACCGTGGAAGCCGCCATAATTCCGGAAGTGACATACACATCACTATAACAACAGCGCGCGACCGGAAATAACTCATTGCGGTCCTTAACAGCTTGAGATCAACAGAGGCCAGCCGACAACGAGACGCAAATTCTATTGGGATGGGTGGGACAAGAGCCATGCTGAGCGATCACTGGTCGCTGTGGAAGAGACAACAGAACAGGCGGGTGCTTATTGGTAGAGCCCCAAATGCATGGGAGCTGTTAGTGTAACGAGCCGCGTAGTAAATGCTAAACTAAGATGACCGTAGTGGAATCTCTGGGAGCTGCGGGCGGGGCAGAAGCGAGGCTTCCAGAGAAGAAGGAGAAGGTTCGACGGGTATGTATGTGCGCGCGAGCGACCGGGAGAAACGTTGGCGACAGCCTGCTTCCATAGCAACAAGGGGATAACGCAGCTTCAGTTTCGCCATGATAGCTCCTACATGACTTTGGCCACACCCTGGGAA
>NW_015236201.1:0-676 GCF_001447785.1 Gekko japonicus | reverse complement strand
TTGGCAACTCTGCTGCAAGCACGTGCTTCAGACACTTGAGGACTACCTGGTGGGGTTTGGGGTGGCCAGGCCAGGGAAAGAAAGAGAAGGCACGGGAACGGGACAAAATATACCAAGATACGTAATGTTGTTACCGAAGAAGAAGGCACACAAAACCCAAGAAAGACGCTGATCCCTGAGGACATAGTTCTGCTATTGAAATATGTTCATGTTTGTTGCCACCTAGTGGCCAGTCTAGGGATGCTTTTGTTCAGAGGGGAAACTAGACTTGCTCCGGAAGGAGGTGGGGCTTGCGGATTGAGAGTCTAAGATGGCAGCAGCCTGGCTGAGGCCTTGAGTACTGTGATAACACAATATTACACCCTTGCATTGCTGGCGTGGCCTCTAACTCTTACAATAGCATTCAGCTCTGCTAAGCAATCGAGAAGTAGGAAATGTTTCGTTCTGCAGTACACCACTGTCTGGAATATTCCTGCTACTTGACCTTTGGATGCTGTGAAATTTCACTCAGTCTGGTTTTGCCAATGTTGCTGATGGCACAGCTATGTTGATACCACTAACATGGACTCCACTGGGGCCAAAGTTATGGCTCCTGTGTTTCACAGGAGTCCCACTCCCATGTTGCTTCAGCAACTCCTTTTAATCCATGTTCACCACGGTGAATTCTGCACTAAAA
>NW_015236200.1:0-677 GCF_001447785.1 Gekko japonicus | reverse complement strand
AGCCAGCCCTCTTCCTCCTTCCCTTGGAGGCACACTGGATGAGAGGGAGGAGAGGCAGTGATTTCCTGCCCTATCCTATCTTCATGGGGCAGTGGGGGAGGGGGGGTACTACCATGCATCTGGTAAGTGGAGGGGAACAAGAAGGGAGAGCACTGCTGCACTACACATCTGGAAGACTGGGGAAGGGGAAAAGGGCAGCACTCCTGCGCTGACTCCACTTATCACCTCCCCACTATGTTGGTGGACAGGGGAGTGAGGCTGGTGTGTGGCAGCTTCCTGATGCAGTGGGGGGCAGCAGCTTCTGGCCATACCTTGGCCCAGGGGGGGCGGTGAGCTCACCTAGGGCATTCATAGTGCTCATGCTGGCCCTACCCCCGCATGTTTCTTTGAAAAATAATATTCACCCAGATGAATAGTTCTGGAATAGTTCTGGAAAACTCAAAAGCTTGCATACTACATTCTATTATTTTGTTTGGGCTTAATCATCTGACTTTTCCTTTGTATTTTTCTATAGACTAACGCACTAACTTACGATTCTTTGTTCCCATTTCTGAAAAAAACATTCATTCTCATGGTACCTCTTCCTCTCATGTTTTTATCCACCACCACTCCAAGCTCAACGAAGCATTCTCGGTTCTCCCCTCCCATTATATCTAAAGGTAAAGGTAAAGGTTCCC
>NW_015236199.1:0-677 GCF_001447785.1 Gekko japonicus | reverse complement strand
AAAAAAAAAGCAAAAAAGCCCTGGCAATAGCCTACTTTCATGATCATTTGATAGCAGTCATCAGAAAACCTTCACCCATTGGGTCCATTATCATTTCAGACCACGGTGAGCCAGTCAGGTTCATGCACCACTTTGCACAAGAATAGTTGTTCACACATCACTGCAAACATTGCTTTTCTAGCCTGTGCAGAAGCATGCTGAAAGATGAATTCTGTTGATGAATTTAGCAAAAAGTGGCATGTTTTCATTATTTCTAATCTAACAATACAGTATTATCCTCAAAGTTACACTTGCCTATTTGGGATAGGGTGAGTATTAAACTTCTCACAACACCATAAGCCCAAGTTATAGGATCATAGGGTCATTATGGTGATGGATCTACAAGATGCACCATCATAACTTTTAAGTCTGAGAAATTAGATGCATTAAAGGTATGCCAGTGACTGAAAGTATGCAGAGAAATGGCCTGATTATGTCTGATCCTATGCTCTCATAGGACAAAGTCTTACTTTCCCCTGCAGTGGAACGTTACAATGGCAACAACACGCCTTATGTAGCTATACTCCAACTGAAATCAATACAGAGGCAGAAATGACTTGCTTCCCTTCCATCTCCTCCTGCCACATCCACACAGCTCCAACAAAGCACTTGATCCCTCTGATTTTGTCACAGCACAC
>NW_015236198.1:0-677 GCF_001447785.1 Gekko japonicus | reverse complement strand
GGGAGCTCTCCAGCCACCACCTGGAGCCTGGCACCGCTATTCCAGTGCCTTTTCTTTTTTTTAAGAGTGAGACAAGTTTCTAATCCTCAGTGTTGCAATGGGGAGGAACGGACAAATCTCTGTGAAATCCCACCAATGGTAGTTTTCTGCTAAAATTAGAATATATTGGGAAGAAGTAATAAAGGTAATCAAAGAGACAGTGGGATATTTAATTTCCCTAGACCCTTGAATAATTCTATTAGGGTAGTTAAAAGACAGGAGGAAAAGATAGGACACGGAATTAATTTCAAATCCAGGGACAGCAGCTAGCATTGAAGCTGCTCACGAGTGGAAAAGGTCTGAGCCGCTATCCGTTGATGAATAGTCGAAAACTCTCGGAACGATAAAAGTTAATGTATATAGTCACGGTTCATGAAGCACAAGGGAAGATGAATCATTTTGGGGGAGACGGTCATTATTAGGTTTGAGAATGTTAAATATATATACAGAATATCAATGTAAATGATTTGGCACCGGTGTGACACTTTATTTCAGTTTATCCCATATAAAGAAGATTGATTTTCTGCAGATTAGATATTTTGTTACTTGGTGTCTAGATTATATCTTGAATGCAGAGATTATATCATAGAATGCAAGCAAGCAATCTCATTTTTTAAAGGAGAAAGACTCCAAGGATA
>NW_015236197.1:0-677 GCF_001447785.1 Gekko japonicus | reverse complement strand
TGAAATGTACAGCCTGAATCCAAGGAATCGTGAAACTAATCCCAAGAGGGATTTAGACAAGTTTAGCTCAAATTTAACTCTAAAAGAATCTCTTTACACCCTGGCCCACACAGTCTTTGAATGAGACACCGTAATTTAGCAATTCATAGTAGTATCCAGATGGACTGAATTCTTTTGTTGCTGTTAAAAACCCTTACCATCATCATCATCCTGATTAGGATTGGGCACATCCTTCAGAATAGTGAGGATTTCCTCATTGCTTGCTTTATTTTTAACGGCGATGTTTAAACAGAGTGCGGCATTGTATCCAGGAAGAGACTCTACACATAAAGGCAAAAAAATTGTTCTGTTAGAAGTTTGGCACAGTTGTTTTGTAAATGAAAGACCATGAACTCACCAAGTTCCTGTTCTGAGAAGAGCCGTAGACTTCCAGGACAAATCAGTGTTCACCCTCTCCTTCCTCCTCTGCCAGTCTGGATCCACATTTTAAAGTTTAAGATCACACATCAGGAGTGCAGGGTGCCTACTTATCATGGTGGGTATGATGCAAGCTGGCTATGTACCAATGTATGAACCCAATGCATAACATTGAAACATTTAAAAACTGTGGGACCAAATGAATTCCAGCCACTAGGAAACTACCAGACTCCTTAAAGCAGGGGTCCCCAACATGGTGC
>NW_015236196.1:0-677 GCF_001447785.1 Gekko japonicus | reverse complement strand
CAGATCAGATAGCTTCATAGTTGGGGTACCAAGTTGCTGAAGAGCCTTGCTTCAAAAGAAGCAAATTTAAAAAACAGAGCACAAATGAAAGTTAAACGCAGTTTGATACACATTGAAGATGAATGAGTATGCCGCCTTTGGACTGATTTATTTTGAATCCCTGCTTGCGCTTGGCTTTCTGTTGAATTAATCGCTTTTGATTATGCAGAATGTGCCTGAGGCTACATCAAGGGGATAGGTAATATGTCTCTATACAGTCATAGTGAAGTAGGTACGTGTGAATTATTTCTGTGTTGTGCAAAGCTGTGTTGTGCAAATAACCAGGCAAGCTGTAATTGCTTTGAAGTTTCGTAGAATGTACAGAAGGATCCATTGGCTCCTTACCCAACCCTGCAAATTTAGGATGTGCCTTCACAAGAGCTGGGCATTTTTATTGGGCTATGATCAGTGCAGGGGGCGTAGAGGAAACCTCCAGGCTTGTATGCAGCTGTTACCAACCAGAGATGAATCTGCTGTGTCAGCCATAGCTGCTCAAGCCTGAAAAATCACCTGCAACCCTGTGGAGTCAGAGGAAATGGGGCACTCATTGCATGCTTTAAGCCTTACAGCATGCAGTTACAGTCCTAAACTAGGGTTTAACTACATGATAAATGCAAACCTATATATTGGAACATAGC
>NW_015236195.1:0-677 GCF_001447785.1 Gekko japonicus | reverse complement strand
GGCTTCTCTTATGTTCTTATGTATGTGGCTCACAAATGAAAATATAAAATAAAATATACACATTAAAACAATACAAGAAAAAATCCATGGATAACATTAATTCTACTGAGCCATCCTCCGGGGGTAGACTGGACCCTATTCCCATGTCAGCTTTGCACCCAATCTAAAGCACTTTCGTTTTTATCTAATTTAAGTTTGATTGCTCTTTTCTATTACTTTCCCTCCTCCAATCACTGACTTAATGCACTGACCACCTTTTTGAATCAAAGGGGAAGAGAGAGCTTTGTATTATTCGCATATCGATGACTATTCACGTCAGATTTCTAGATGGTCTCATTCACTGGATATTAAATAGGACTGGGAACCAGATGGAACCCTGTGGAACTTTGCAGACCAAAGGCGATGGGGCAGAGAAAAATCCCTCAGCACCACCTTCTGAAACTTCCTTCTAGGTAGGACCACAGCTGCTGTAAAATAGTGCCTTCAATGAACATCCCCACCAAGGCAGCCCAAAAGAATTCTATCAAAAGCAGGAGAAACAACAGGCCTGTACTTCCCCATCAGTAGACCAATCAGGAAAAACCAAGGCAATTTCAGTGCCATGTCCAGGATGGAAGCTAGACACTTTTAAAAGTATCTTACCATAACTATGTAATTTGATACTGACTGGAATTTAT
>NW_015236194.1:0-677 GCF_001447785.1 Gekko japonicus | reverse complement strand
TGGTCCTCGAAGGACAATTTCCCTGCGATTCAAGACAAAGCCTGTCATTGGGTCTTCATTTGCTTTATGTGTTATTCAATGACAACTTTTCTCTTCTTGACGGCTCTGGCAGAGGCGGATCAATCTAATTTTATGTACAACTGTAAAGATGAATGATAAGTAGAAAGGAACCGGGCAAGTACAAGCTGAATAAATTATAAAGGCCAACTCATGACAGGGATGGGGTTCCCGGGAGACACTGATATGATAACAGAGACCAAAGCGGAATTTATGAGGGAGTTAGTTAGCGTGTACCGAGGTTCTTAATTCTTCAGGGGAGCTTTTACAACTTTTTGTCATCGGAACAATCAAAGTATTTCATTTTAAAGAGGGGCCGTATATTCCGCACTTGGCCTCGTCTGCATATTTGGGATGACCTCCGTTGTTGGAGCGTAACCTCCCGGGGAGGTTGCTTCGCTATGGTCTCCAAACCATGACTTATGCATAAACATAGGCATAGTATGGAAACTTTTGTGAGCAAGCCAGGATCTTCGAGCCAAGGAGAAATGATTGACGTGACCTGCTGGCTCCTGCTGTATACAGAGAGGGTCCTATGCTCCTAGAGTTAAAGCCCCTAGCCAATCTTGTGATCCAGTCATTCATCTAAGTGCAATTCAATGAGAAGGAGGAGGAGGAGG
>NW_015236193.1:0-677 GCF_001447785.1 Gekko japonicus | reverse complement strand
AAAGAACCTTGCTGAGAATGGCTCCATGGACAGAATTTGCCTGGAGTAGTTTGTTTAGGGGAAGGCAATACAGGGAACCTGCTACTAAGGGTCAGTGTAACAATTACTCATTTTTCCCCACTCTTTATCCAAGCAGCACACAAACACAAAAACCTTTTATTCTGACAATATCCCCATGAAGTAGATTAAGCTAAGAGGCTGAGAATGACCAAAGATAACCCAGCAAGCTTTATGGCTGAGTAGGGATTTGAACATATTAATTTCTGCTATCTGAAAGACAGGGGAAAAAATAAAAACCTAAATCAGAAAACAAATGCTGTGCTATATAAAGTTCATATCTAATCAGGAAAACTAATGAATGGTGTTTGTATTTAACACAGGTAAAGGGGGGCGGTAGTCTTGATAAGAGAGTTCACACTTATAAGAGACAAAAATCTCGTGTGAAAGCTCATAATAAATTCCAGTTCAACAGTTTCACAGTGAAGTCTTCCTTTTCAGTTCTTCTGTTGAAGAATGTTAACTTTCAAGGTCAATAACACTGGGTCTTTGGAGAATGAAATGTTCGCCCACTGATTTCTTAATATTGCTGTTTTGAATCTCAGGCTTGCGTCCACACAAAGGTACTACTTTATACCAAAAACTCACTGACTGCTACACACACCTAAAGGCTCCTAAGC
>NW_015236192.1:0-677 GCF_001447785.1 Gekko japonicus | reverse complement strand
GTTTCTGCAGTCGTAGTCTGCAGAGGCAGACAGCTTGTGGTACACCTAGAATCCTAAACTACTCCTTTGAGTTTCTGTGTCAATTTAATGGTATCTATGAGTACCAGAAGTATCTATGAGTACACTTCAGTATACTGGTTGCAGGCACAGTGAACTTCTCACCCCACCAAAACCAACTTGAAGTGGGTTGAATTCAAGTGTGATGAGTTACATCTTATACCTGTGACAGTGCTCAAATTATTTATGTGTCATATGTTCCTTAGGTAGCCTACACAGAAAACAGGAATTGCTGATGGATGAATCACCATTTGTTGAGAAAAGAGGTGATGCAGAGAGACTAATGGAGTAACAAAAAAATTACCTTTGTGTTGTGAAAGCATGATTATGGGAGAAAGTGTAACAACATGAAATGTCCTTTGCTCTTCTGGATAGGTTCCCAGATCAAGATAGGAAGGGCTTAGTTTTTGTTGAAGGCTCCATCTTGAATACTGAAGGCAAATTGCTATAATATCAACCATAACTAACAGCCAAACTAGAGATGACCTGGAAAAATCTGTGATTAGGATCTCCTTTAGGAAAAAAAATGCGAAGTAAGGTTGCTTTGTGTGCGCACAAACATATCTATATGTGGGAATGGGAAGTTCAGATGAGGGTGATGGCGCTGAGAAGAGCCAACC
>NW_015236191.1:0-677 GCF_001447785.1 Gekko japonicus | reverse complement strand
CTTGTCTCTCCCTGGTAGCCCGGACAGCTTCCTCTGATTCAACCAAGCAGAAAGCTGGGTACAGAAGAGACTACTACGAGGCACTTTGTAGAGGGGGTGTGTCTGAGCCAAATCACACTGCTGACAACACAATTCAAATGACAGAAGAAAGAAGCAAAATTGGCCATCTGAAGGCAGAGAGTTACCCAAATCCCTAGCACACGAGCAGCCTCCATAGCTAGCAGAAGCGTCCTTCTGCTAGCAAAGAGAAAACACATGTATTGTGGAGCATTCATTACCGAGACCTTAACCCTGTATATACTGGGGTCAGGATACATGCCAACACTCGAAAGAAATGAAGGTGGATAAGCTTCTTAAACACGATATGAAATTGAACAAAGTTTGAGTCCAGTGGGGCACCTTTAAGGCCAACAAAATTCAATTCTGGGTATAAGGAGAAGAAGGGTGCATGCACACAAAAGCTTTTGCCAGCTTTCTTGGTCTTCAAGGTGCCCCCACGGGAATCAAACTTTGCTCTTTTGCTTCACACCAACATGGCGACCCAACTGAATATACAGAACTGATTGAATTAACAGAAAGAAAACCACGTTAAATCAGATAAATAAGCACAGAGGCGCTACAGAAAGGAAATACATGCGTTGGTGAAGTACAAAGGGCTTTTTTGGTAGAAAAAGCCC
>NW_015236190.1:0-677 GCF_001447785.1 Gekko japonicus | reverse complement strand
GACTAGCACCACACCATCAGACACTTCTTCCACAGTAAATCTTGCATTTAAAGTGCCACGTGATACCTTTTTGGCCCTCCTGCTTCTGGAAGCTCCGTTTCTTCTCCCAAGTTTATGGGTGCCAGCGGTGAGGGAAAGGCATTCTGCACAGGTCAACAATACCTGCCATGTTTTGCTATTTGGGAGAAGTTTCAAGTTAAGGTATTGAAGTTTCTCCCCACTGCTCTCGTCCTGATCACACACCAGTCCCATTGCTGGCAGCACCTCATTCTACCCCAGCAGCACGGGCCTTTTAAAGTGGCAGATATCTGTACAAGGTACCCAGAGGCTGCGCCAAATCCAGAAGGTGTTTAAAGCATATAAGACTCCACTTTGGGCAGCTCCGTAAGAAGCATTTCTTATCTTCTGCCATGGAAGATTCCATGCAAATGCCGCCCTTAATCGTTTTGGGACTGTGTTTTTTGCTTCTTCCTGTTCACACTGGCACTGGTTATCTCTCTGACTGTTTCAAGTGTCGCGTCTCTTACTGGCCCAAGATCTATTAATCCTGTAGCGGCTGCCTGGATATTACTGTTTAATGACTCAAGTGTCTTCACAACAAGACAGAGAATGACGATTATTTTCTCCAAACAGCTTCGCTGTGTAAATTCATCCCATCTTGGGTGATCCTTTCCAAA
>NW_015236189.1:0-677 GCF_001447785.1 Gekko japonicus | reverse complement strand
GAATCGAGCAGTGATGGAAACACTGATCATTGGAGTCTAATGTATACAACAGTGATGAAAATAAATCGCTGAAGTATTTGTTTTTGTGCCCAGCATTTTGAAAGCCCAAATTAATAACCATATTCATAACCATCTTATACCGTCGCAATAATCTTGTAAGCTACCGCACACTTATACTACAGCAAGCTTCGTTTTGGGTTTGTAGGGTGAACCTTAAGGGTTTTTCTAGCTCTGTTGATGTCCTACAGAAGATTGCGAAGGAGTCGCAGGGTTTACAGCACAAAAAAAAAGCTGGGAAGTTTGTGCCTTTGCTGTCTCTGCATGTACTTTTACTAGGCTAACATGGTGCTGCTCTGTTTTAGTACAGAAAAATTCATGTGACCCTTGTCTCTGATTTTTGCTATTTATGGAAGCGTTCTTTGCTGTTTATCCCCCAAAGCACTATCAAAATAAGAGGCATTTTTTATAGAGAAGGGGTACATCCTAGAGCTCTCTTCTTAGTCAGGGAACAAAACTTCGGGCAACTACATCTGTGGCTGCCACTTTGATGGATGGGTTGGGTCCAGACATCTGAAATGTCTTTTGTTGGATCTTGAGAAAACTGGATAATTTTTTTCTGTGCTTCTGTTTGACTTTTGTGCATTTAGTATAACTATAATACTCAAAACCTTCTACTT
>NW_015236188.1:0-677 GCF_001447785.1 Gekko japonicus | reverse complement strand
CACCGCAGCTCCAATAGATAAGTAGTGTAGCGTAAATAGCCTATACTTGGGAGTGGGTGTGTTTGGGGTGTGGTGTTTGCATGATTTATAAGCAGGGCTCAAACCTTGTTGGTGTCCTTGTTGTGTTCCTGAAATCACTAAATAAACTAGAGCTGATCACTGCAATGCGTCCAGAACCCAGTACTTAACAGTGAGCTAATTCAGGAGTAGAAAGGAGCAAGAGTCCAGTAGCACCTTGAAGACTTAACGAAATTTGGGGCAAAATTTGAGCTTTCGTGAGTTAAAAGATCATAGAGTTAGAAGGGACAAAAAACCCTCCAGGATCTCCAGCCAAACTGGCCTGCCCACTTCTTCAGATACCAATTCAGGAGAACAACCAGTAGCACCTTAGAGAATAATAGGATTGGGGGGGGGGCATAAGCTTCGGAGACTCAAAGTTACCTTCGTCAGATACTAGTAGGAATGGAGATCTCTGAGTCCTTATATCCTAGTCTGAAGGTGGGAGGGATTTTGCATAGAAAGGAGTCTGGGTGCAACACACCTCTTACTTTCTGACTGGTATATAAGGACTCAGGGATCTCCGTTCCAACCTGTATCCGACAAAGTGAGATTTGACTCTCCAAAGCGTATACACCTTGAAAATCTTACTAGTCTCTAAGGCAATGCTCCCTCTAAGC
>NW_015236187.1:0-677 GCF_001447785.1 Gekko japonicus | reverse complement strand
TAAGGAAGGGGGCAGAGCCCCCAATAGACTTACCATAGCTATGGGCCAGTGTAAACAACTGGGGTGTTACGAGAGTTGGAACCCATTTCAAATCTCCATACAAGGAAGTCTCTCTCCAGAGAACAGAACGGAAAGTCTCTTTGCAGTTAGGAGGGTCTTTCCTCATTCCTTTCTGTAGTCCCAACATGGAGTGAATTCAGGTTGCCTGTTTTTGCTTTTGACTAGCAAGGGGCTTGTACCTTGAACAATGATGCAGCAAAATTTAGCAAACAAAACTTAGTCCTCCTTTTATCTCCCTATCAAGCCAAGCTTTCCCTGCTCCATTTCTCCATGTCAGACACAGCTCATTAAACAAGGAGGCAACTGAAAGCCAGAGAAGATTCATAGCCTTGATGGACTGCTTCCAAAAAATCAGAGCTGGCAGGCATCTAGAGGTGCCAGAGCTTCTGTTAAATCTTTCTGCAAAGGTTTGATATGCAGGTATCAGCAAGTAAAGTTTTTCAGGGCATAGAGATAAAGGTTGTCACCTGTTATCTGCTGCAGATCAAGGCCATGCTTGAAGGCGCAGGTACCGTGGGCGGTTGAGAAGTTGGCAGTCTGTGAGCAACCTGTTCGTGAGCCATCTGTTTTTACTATTGGATCACCACAAGCCTTTTAAAAATTTTATTGATAGCCTG
>NW_015236186.1:0-677 GCF_001447785.1 Gekko japonicus | reverse complement strand
TGAGGCATGCTTAAAACCATTGGTGCAGATTCAGTCTTCCTCCAGCCTAAGGAACCTTGTTCCAAATTCAGTGCCTCTTCCATTGGAGGAAAAGCCACTCTTGGAGGAAGGCTTCAAACTTGGCTCAGTGGAGCGATAGGATGAGGGAAGGATCCACTGCAATGATCTCAATGGCATTGGGTGTGCCTCACTTTGAATAGGATCATACCCTCTTGGAATTTGTCACCAATAGCCGTGCAATTCTATACTAGTATCAATGTCCTGTGCTGACAGTCAATGATGCAGTGTTTGAAAGGAGATCCCTTTCTTGATGAAAGGCAAGTATTACCATCTTCGTCCTACCTTCATTATCTGCATAATCCAGATTAAATTCTAACAGAATAAATCAACAGCGAATTTATCTTTAATGGTGCAGGAAGAAACTGCTTCTCGCTAACTGTAGTTCAGTGGGAAAATTCAAAGTGATCCTCTGGTGATATATTTAGGCTATGTAAACTGCCTTCAAATACAAACATCAAAGACTGGCTGCATCAGCTGGACCCATTCATCATTATGTTATTAGGCAAATGAACCATCCCACAGAAGCTTCTTCACTGCAGGAGCTGGTCTTCTTCCACCCACGCGGGGACAGCTGGATGGTATCATTCCTGAGTCAAGTGGCAGCTGTGAATTTTTTT
>NW_015236185.1:0-677 GCF_001447785.1 Gekko japonicus | reverse complement strand
TTAGAAATCCTTCAGAATTACCCATTTGATGCTCTTCCATATTTTGAAAAAGTTTAAAGCCCTCAGTGATGGCACACAGGTGCACACTGGCATAACTCTCTGCAGTCTCTTTAACACTGGCAGCTGTAAGCTGTCAATAACACCGCTTACCTTAGCAAAGAGGGTTTTACACTTGGAGAAGCTGAGGAACAGGCTACTCAGTTTGAACATACTGTGTATTTGTGTGTATCGTCTGTAGGTGTGTGCACATATTGCTGTGATGTTGTAATTTGCGTCTTATCTGGCGTTCAGGGACAGTTGCCTGCTGTTCACACACTGTCGCCGTTGAGCTGAAGACCTCTTGGGACTGAGCAATATTTGTGCTGTTGAGGAACGAGGGTAATACAGTTTGCTTGTGGCTAAAGTGACTATTTTTCACCCCCACCCACCCAGGCTTGTACTCGTCCACTAGTCTCGGTGTACTCCGAAAAGGGAGAAGTGTCAGGTAAAAGTGTCACCATGCCGGCTGTATTCAAGGCTCCCATCCGCCCTGACGTTGTGAACTTCGTTCACACCAATTTGCGAAAGAACAACAGACAACCCTACGCTGTCAGCGAGCTCGCAGGTAAGAGATGTATAGAAAAGAACATCTTTGAACTTCCTCAGGGACGTTAGCTAGAAATTAGAGGCAGCACTTC
>NW_015236184.1:0-677 GCF_001447785.1 Gekko japonicus | reverse complement strand
AATTGCTCTTCATAGACTCGTACACTTTTCTGAGATGCCCTGTAGGTTTCATATCCCGTGTTCTGTTTCTTTCTAAAGAATATTTCTGTTTTCCAGTCTTGAGAGGTTATTGGAAAATTCAACATAACAATAACATGGATCCAATTTGGGAAAGACGGGGGAGTAGTCTGGTGCAAGAGAAGCCACTGCTCTTAGTAAATTTGTATAGCATGTGGTGGGATGGAGAAGGAGCACAGTGGGGTTAAGACAGAAAGTTCAGTCGAGTGCTGATCTGAAGAAGTTAATCTGATTTGAGAACTGGGACAGAACTGGTTCAGTCAGGCTTTTAATACTGGTTCCCCACCAAATGACCATACATGTTCTAAATATGAGGGGTGCAAATATAAATAATGAGCATATGAAGCCCTAACTTTTTTGAGAGCTTTTGTGTGTGGGTTTTTTTAATTATTTGCCTCAATAGCAAGGAACAGATGCACTAGGCCACTGCAGCGGTGTGAACAGAATGGCCACCTGCTGCTTAAAAGCCCAAAAAGTGCACTTTGGGTCAGGAGCTGGCAACTGCAGAGCTATATGTAGTTGCATTCATCAGGAAGTCTAAACTCTCCCATGAGCCTTGGGCTTGGCTAGAGCCTTACTTGTATTGCACACTAAATGTGTGCAGTTGCTTTTGCAGTGGA
>NW_015236183.1:0-677 GCF_001447785.1 Gekko japonicus | reverse complement strand
CATGCCAACTGCCCTTTATTTAGGCAGCTATCGTGGTGTATTGCACTACATTTAGATCTGGTCATCCTCATACCAAAAGACCGAGCGTGCAGGAGATACACGTGACCAGCTGGACCAAAAATAAATGCTTAGGTCCCACCACATTAATCCTTACCATTAAAGCCAGCCTGAAACTATGTCTGTACTTGCTGCATGGACAGTTTCACCAGATGTTTACCATAGATCAGAACACTTATGTCAAAATTAGTTTGCAACAACGGTGACAGTAGGAGGACCTCCGGGTACGGAAATCCTACATGCAAATGGTTAAAAAAAGAGGTAAGGTTATGCAGAATTAAAACACGTTAACTCTAAAGTACTTACCAAGACACTTGAAGGGAACGACAATATGGGTGTGACCCTTGCATTGCTTCCTGCCCTTTTTGCACCAGTTTTCAATGGTGACGGGTTGGTTTGCTTCCACCACATTTGTAATCTGAAGCTCTGGGTAGATCTGTTCCAAAAAAAATACACGTTAAAGAAAAAAAATAGATACACCTTTGGTCAGACGAAAGTCAAGTAGGAAAGCCAGAAGAAACAGTATCTTATAAAAGGAAGAGAGTCCATGGGAGCCACAAAAATGTGTAAAAGATTTTGACTGGATACAACTAAAGTTGGGGCTGCGGTGGCTCAAGTGG
>NW_015236182.1:0-677 GCF_001447785.1 Gekko japonicus | reverse complement strand
TTTTACTGTTTTATATGCATTTTAACTCTCTTTTTTAACTTTTCAAAAGTTTTTTTTTAATGCGGTATCTGGGGAGAGGGGTTTATTTCAATGGTTTTATAACGTATTTTATCGTGTATGTTTTAACTCGTTAGCTGCCTCGGTGGCCCTTGAAAGGGCAGAAAGGCAAGATATAAATTTGGTAAATCAGAACAAAAGGAGATGACAACCAAGGGCCAAGAGCCTTTTGGCTCTCATGCTGAAGCTCACAGCAGAGAATAGGAAGAGATGCTTAACTAACTGCTGTGAGAGATAGGGACGATGGGGGAACGGCTTAGTGGGAGCAGGAAGTTTCCAAAGACCCAATCAGGAGACACAAAGGACATAATTTGAAATTGTGGGAAGTTAAGTGTGCTAACTAGCAGTCCTTCAGCTGTCCCTTATAGGCTGTTCTGATGTTCTTTACGTACGTGCACTATAGACCTTGTGTATTCCAACAGATACTGACTTTGATGAACAGATGGTCTGATTCAGTATAATGAAGCTTCATGTGTGTTCATGTGACCTCAATAGCCTGGGGTCTACGACAGCGGGTACTGTTGTGAATGCTCATCTGGCGCTACTTCAGCAGTTCTCAAGAGATTCCTCCCTGCCATTCCCAAATAATTTTGGGCTCTATGCAGGGGTCATTTCCTGCA
>NW_015236181.1:0-677 GCF_001447785.1 Gekko japonicus | reverse complement strand
TGGAAGAGGGCTTTCTCCCCCAACACCTGATGCCCAGAAGCCCATCACTGTGGAGGTCTTTTCAAGCCTCATCCTCCAGCTGTCACATGTGTGTTGGCTGGCTTTCAAGGCCACCCTTTTCAGGACTTTCTTTGGGGCTTTTTTGCAGCAGTGAACTATTTGCACCTTTCCATCGTATTATCTTGGGTCAAGCGCTGGCTGTTCAGAATATCTCCTTATTGGGCTCCAGGTTCCACATTACACTGTGTCGGTCTAAGAATGACCCGTGGGGAAAAGAGTTCCAGATCACTCTGCATTCCACTCCAGCAGAGCTATCCTGTCCTGTCTGCTCCACTGCAGACTATCTTACTGTCAGAACTGCCGTCCCTGGCATTTTCTAAACTGATGGCACCCGGGTTTCCAGAGTCCAGTTTGCCAGCATTATGCAGAATGGGGCTCTCTCCCTCTGCCTATGGCATTTGCTCATTTTGTATGGGGGTCACCACCGCAGCTGCAGAAATCAGGCTCCCTCCCAACAAAATCATGGCCATTGGTTGCTGGAACTCCTTGGCTTAGCAAGCTTATATTCGTCCTCAGCCTAGATAGGTTTTCTAATCTATGTTATTTTCAGCACCTGAAGGTCTCTTGTCCGCCATTGCACAACAAGTGTTCCATTGTGGCCCACCAGGTGTCATCAT
>NW_015236180.1:0-677 GCF_001447785.1 Gekko japonicus | reverse complement strand
TTGCCAGTGTGCCGAAATGATGTGCTTCGCTATTTCCAGAACCAGGGTTTAGCTCCGTGACAAAATAGCCTGAAAAATGGCTAACTAAATGTGATCTGTTTTCTCCAAATCTTCATCCATCCTGAGTCCTTCCCCTCTGGCATCGAGGTTTCCAAAGCCATCACTCAATGCCCAGAAATCCTCTTTATGTTGCAAAATCGATTGGAGAGTAAGTTTCTCTTCTGCTGAGGATGGATGGACGGGCAGGTTGGTAGATAACTTGCAGTCTACGGGAGCTGACTTTCCTGCTCTGTTTTGATTTGATTAGGATCTCTGTGACTAAATATGGGTTTGATTCCTTCCCTCCTGCACTTGCCTCGGGCTTTTCAAACCTTTCTGAGAGTGATCGATGAGTCTTGCTGCCATTAATTCCAACATCCTGTCTCAGCAACGAATAGGAGTTTGCAAGGATACACAACCGCATCAAGGTTTGAGTCCAGTAGCACGTAAGAGACTGCAAGATTTTCAGGGTAAAAGTTTCCAAGAGTCAAAAGCTCCCTTCGTCAGACACAAGCAGGGATGGCAGTCCCTGAGTCCCTATATCCAGGGGTTCCACAGTAGAAACTCAGGAAGCAAAGGTACCGTGCACATTGTAACCAGCTTAATTGGAGCAGCAGCAGAAGAGGAGGAGGAGGAGA
>NW_015236179.1:0-677 GCF_001447785.1 Gekko japonicus | reverse complement strand
CCCCTCCCCCCCCCCCCTCTCTCCCCCCCCTCCATTGTTCGCGTGATAATGCAGTGCTCTGCTCTCACCCACAAGCTCATGTATAAAGATCAATAAATCAAATTACAGTTTTCATGACCAGCCTGCTAAAAATACAACTTAATCTCTTTTACGCCGAGCTGGAATGCTGATTCATACATTACCGGTGATAATATAACAATGTTGTTTAAAAGAAGAGGGGGCTTATCGTTTCCTCTAGGAGCTGCAGAGAAAGGGCTTATCTGGAAATCGGTGGGCAGTCAGAATAAATCCCCCTTGACATTTCCCAGATTGTATTGCATTGGTATCGATCCCTTTACAAAAATTTGTTTGCTTTGGATGAAATGCCGTATTTCACTGACAATCCGTTGCGCACCTCCAGAGTACAAGACTTCATACATCACTCTTGCTTTCCTGCATATTGGAGGTGTGCAGGTAGGAAGAAGGCTTCTGCAAGAGCAGACACAGGGCTTCCCTGCCTTCTCATTTGCCTCACTTGTGTGTTCCTATTGTGGTTTTTGGTTTTTTTGGAGGGTGTCCCTATTCGGCTCATGTTTTGCTCCCTCTTGTGGTTGATTCGATATAACATCGCTATGCCCGACATAAAAACCTGCAGTTATAAGAACATAAGAACAGAGCATCACTTGCCCCAGACCAAG
>NW_015236178.1:0-677 GCF_001447785.1 Gekko japonicus | reverse complement strand
ATAAATAAATAAATAAATCCCCCCAGCAGCCAATAGAGACAAGGCAAGCAGGGGCAGCAACCACTTGTCAGAGGTGCTGATTTCAAAACAGCCAGAGGTGAACTGAGGCTATTTATAGGAGTTTGTGCCTGCAGTGGCCTGGAGTCTGCAAGCACTTAAAACAAGACTGCAAAGCCTCACAGTGAAGCTTACTCCTCTAATGCAGAGGAGAGGCCCCAGGTGGCTAGCCATGCTCTATGCCAGTCTGAGATGTCCTTCCTTCTACACCCTGGCTTTCCACTTTCTCCAGTTCTGGGACAACCATGGGGTCCCCGGCAATAAACGAATTTCCTCAGTGAGTTCTCAGAAGTCCCAGTCTCTGGACCTGCTTCTGGCCATGGACCACTTGGGCTTCTGCCCCAGCAGTCACAGCTGGCTGCATGTTTCCCTGACAGCCCTCGGGAGTCAGAGGGCCCTCCGGATCTGCCAGGGTTTGGACTTCCATGGGGCCAGCCACCCTGACATCCCCATCCTCTGCGGAGGACTCAGCAGGCATAACCTTCACAGAGAATGGCAATCATCTCCCATGCCACTGATGGCTAGGAGTGAGCTGGGCCCCTGCAATGCTTTGGCATCCACCTTATTCTGTGGCCCCAAGCAGTGGCTTCGTGGGGGAACCAGCCCTGATTATATGTTGC
>NW_015236177.1:0-677 GCF_001447785.1 Gekko japonicus | reverse complement strand
TACTGTACCTGTATTTCAACTAAATTTAAGGACTGGTTAGAGTGAGAGTAATCCCTAATTTACAATTTGTGCAGTTCCATGTCACCATGTCAATAAAAGACATGGCACTTGTTCACTGCTTTCCTTATATATGCACACTGGATGTTGATTACACTACCTGCTTAGTGTCAGATTTTGTGTGACTTTAGGATACTAGTTTCAAAACAACATTCTGTAATTCTATGAAGGACCTTTTGTCACATCTTTCTGGGGTGCATTTAGTGGTATGCAACATGAGAAAATTGTTTTATTTTCTCATGCAGTTGTGGAAACTGATCTTCCTTTCTGTCATCTGGGAACTGTGACAATTACTGAAAAGATGTTAAGCAGCACAGAATTGCACATATTGGCTCAATTTTCACTTGAAAGTGAATGGATTTTGTTCTGCCATGTGACATCAAGAAATTTACTAAAGAATCTACAATAATTTTTGCCCTGTGGCTTAAGTTATCAGGAGCCAAGCAAGCATCTTTCTGAAGCACACCAGCTCTGTTTTCACTGGCCTATGTTCTATCACACAGACCAGCCAGTGAGGGGCTGGGGAGGCTGGTGAATATGCAACCAATGAACCAGATAATGTTTAGTTATGTTTGACAATGAAGAGGACACAGCCAACATTTTAAAGTCATTTAAAAATG
>NW_015236176.1:0-677 GCF_001447785.1 Gekko japonicus | reverse complement strand
AATTCATAGGGTTGCCATAAACTGGAAGCAGTTCAATGGAATTAACATACAAACAATTGCCTGGAACTCTAAAGTGTAGAAGATTTTTTAAAAGCTAGTAAATTTAGGCCCTCCTACTGCAGAACAGTTATTTAGCAACACCCCGACATCCTAGTTATTTTCAGAATAATGAGTAACACTTTGCAATCCTTAAATTTCCCACTAATCAATAGGCAATAGTCTTTGCAAGGATTTTGAAATAAATGTGGGGAGAGATTTTGTACCATCTCTTAGGTTAACAAGCTAGCTACTTGATTTCAGTCTTTGGGTTCCATACAGTTCTCATACGCACAAACGCACAGGAAAACCAAGCCTTATAGAAAAAGCTCTTAATTTTACGCCAATGGGAAAAACACAGTTTTCTTACCACTTTCATCTAGCAAGAAATCATCCTGGTAACGAAACTTCTCAGGTCCACATGCAATAAATATGTCATCATCACCAAAAAAATCCTGAAGGCACATCACCTGCAACAAGAAATTAAAGGTATGAAATCAGTATCAAATCTCACAGACACACAATTCTTCCATGGGAAAACAGTTCAGATTCATAAGGGATGCTGGGGCAGACACTTTCTAAAGCACTGCATTATGTAACAATTACAAGCATGGAACACTTTTACAGAGAATGCCATAAGC
>NW_015236175.1:0-677 GCF_001447785.1 Gekko japonicus | reverse complement strand
CATCATACCTGTAGCCTACTGCAAGAATTGATGTTGCATGACACTGTCTCCTACTGTGCTTTGAATCCTCAGCTGCCTTTGAATTTTTCCATTGTAAGAATTCTCCCTAAATATGCCATTCTGATCTGAGTTATTCATGTTTCAGAACAGAGCTGCCTACCATATCCTTTTCATCTATTTTTCCATCTTAATATGTCCCAGGTTTCGAGGGGGGAGAATATTGGACACACACTTAGATTATTATGAAACTATGGGTTGCAATACATATCAAATGTATCTAGAAACACAAATATGTGTACTGAAGTGAACAGGGTGTGTACATTCGCACAACGCTTGCAGGAATCCACAGCAGATTAATTGGAAGTGGAACAAAACACCTGACATATAAAGTGTAATATAATTACAAAAATGCAATATAAATATAAGAAACAGAAAGAAGGGTGACTGACATTTGTCCTAACCTCACTAAGCTGGGCCTCAGATTCTGAGTTCCCTGGTTTAAGGCCTGGAGTACCTCCCTGATATGAAAAAGATGTATTTCTCCAAATTCAGGAGCTTGACTCAACGGAACTATTAGTCTTTTCATCACAAGATTAGGCAAGCAATCTTTTGCATTCCTCATATAATCAGGGTTCTGCATATACTCTGGGAGGGTTCACAGGGTTGCCAGCTCTGTG
>NW_015236174.1:0-677 GCF_001447785.1 Gekko japonicus | reverse complement strand
CCAAGACCTGACGAGATCAGGCTTGCCTGTGTTATCTAGTTCAGGGCTGTTATTTATTTGGACTTGAAATTAAAATTGATGCGGAGGGAGTGAGAAAGACCCGTTCCTCACCTCCACAGGGAAGCTTGTGATCAGTTGAAGGAAAGCAAGGGGTGGAGTGGAGGGATTAGATGGCAGAGAGCATGAGAAACAGCTGGTGCGGAAGATACTGTGGGCCACTGACAACCTGCAAGAGCCGAAAAGAACCGTGTGCCTTCCCGTTTATAATGGCCATCTCTGTCTGCTTACCTGGAGTGATTCTTAGGCCTTATTTTGGTGTGACGCTGGCCGAAGCGCAAGCACTTTTTCTGTGCATGTGCACGCAGGTACAGCATTTTGTTCAAGCTGGGCTGCTACCCCTGCAAAGCACATACACAACATGCTGTTTAAACAAGGTGCCGTAAAAGTACAAAGTCCTGCAGAAAAGTGCCGTTGCCTCAGCCCCCTTGTCGTGTATAAATCAGGCCTCATTCTCTGCAGGCAGTATGCTAATTTGCCCGCAGCTGTGTCATTTTCTGGAGGGCATCCACGGAGTTCTTTGCTGGCAGAGCTGGTGAATTTTTGCACCCGAGGTGGGTAGAAGGTAAACGGGGTCCCTTGGAGGACCGTCTAGTGCCTGGCAGTGTTCCCTCTAAGCT
>NW_015236173.1:0-677 GCF_001447785.1 Gekko japonicus | reverse complement strand
CAGGAAAAACCCAGCATGTGGATAAGAACTCTCCCTTTTGCCCGGCCCGGGCGTCTGGGGACGGGCCACTCCAGACGGAAGGCTCCACAGTTCCTTCCTGTGGCCCAGCCCGACGACGACACAAGCTGCAGGCTGACCCAGGCCTTAGGCCAAAGGAGCAAGACAATGAACACTTTCCTGTCAGCAGAAGCCAAAAGGGAGGCCAAGAAAGGCGGGCCTGGGGATGACGAGGGAGCAAAGCGGCCCCTCCAGAGGACAGGCACCTCCCTTCCCTCCCCACCCACCTCCAGCTCTTCCCGTTTCCACCTTCCTCTTTTTCAACTCCTGGAAAGAAATGACGTCTCCTCCCTCCTGGGGTCTTGTAATACGCACAAACCCACTCCACCCGCAAGCAAGCAAAGAGGCAGGCATCCAGCTCCCACCAGGAGCCATGCCCTGTCTGCACGGCCCTCCTGCAAAAGGGCAGGAAGATGCTCACGGTGCTTCCGACGTCCTGGTTTATCAGGGGACCCATCCATCAGGCGGAATCCATTTCCTTCCCATTATCCTGCTGACAGGCCAGATTCATTTTTCCCCCTTTTTTAAAAAAAAATCAAGATTCCTTAGATTCCTGGCCAATCTTACTTAGGCGCAAAAAGCAAACCTTTAAAATGTTCTTGCATTAAGAACATAAGAGA
>NW_015236172.1:0-677 GCF_001447785.1 Gekko japonicus | reverse complement strand
CACATGAAATATTGTCCATTTAAGATAAAAGATGCTGGTTGCAGCAAAATACAAGTAAATGAGAGGTCAGTGTTTTAGAGGCTTGATAGAAGGACTGTCTGCTCACCTAATGAGACACATGGTGAATGTTTGGAAGTATTTAAAAGATACAAGGGGGGGGGAGATGGACAAGGTGAGCATTTAAATAAAATAAATTCATCTTCTAGACACGCTTTTCTTCAGAGCTTGGGACTAATCATTCTTTGGCCCACCATTCACAGACATCTCCTAAAATGATCTGCTAGTGAACATACCATTCTTGGGGAATCTAAAGCCCTTTAAAAAAAAAAAATAGCCTGTAACGGTTTTTGAGAAATGAAGTATCGTGACAACAGTGAGATTAATCTAGCATGTCTATTGAAGGAGACTATTATTAAAGGAGTTCGTTACCAAGGGTCTGGATCTTTTTTTATGATAAAAGGTACAATTATACAATGAAAAAAGCAATTATACAGTGATATTACATACCAAAATTGTTCTCTCAGAAATATAAAGGAAACTGAAGAAATCACTGTTGTTATCTCAGAAAATATAATGGCCTTTAAAGAAAAGACAAAAATAACAAAACTTGAGGGGGGGACAATAAAGGGCTAGATCCTATGGAAGCTTGAGCAGATGGCATGCATGGATGGTCCTAG
>NW_015236171.1:0-677 GCF_001447785.1 Gekko japonicus | reverse complement strand
AAAAAATCAACACAGCTGTTAACACAAAATCATCCCAAAAAACAGGGAAATGGGTTTGGGACTGTGAGTGCCATGACTGAAAGAAGGATTTTGTCTTCATGTGCACTGTATGTTTTTTGTAAGCTGTTGTTAAGTGCCCTTGTGGGAAAAGCCATTTTAGGGATAAATATATTGGACAGAAAGGGAATGTGGAAAGGGGCTAGGGAGGAGGAGGAGACATGAAGGCGGGGAGGGGAAGATTTCTAGGGAGGGGTTCCCAGCACTACTGTGTCCTCTGGCCCCCGACACGCCTATTCCTTGATTTTGGACTATGCCATTGGGATAGCTTAGGGCTGTAACTACAGCCTTGTGTATCTCACACAGGCACATCAGCTAGTTATTCGGTGTGGTCTGGACTCAACACAAACCACTTTTTCCCTGCCAGGTGGTATAAGTTGTTTGCTAGAGAGAAACTCAGAAACTGGGACTATATTTGTCCTGCCACATCTTCTTTAGGAAGTGTAGGGGGTTTTTCCCCCCCTTCTTTGGCTTGACAGGTCCAGTAAACCACAGATGCTTTGACTCCAGAGCCCAAAACTAGTAAACATGAAGGAACCTGGTTCTCCATAGCTGCATCCATATGCTGGTGAATATTGTGCTATAGCAACCATTTACGATTGGATTTTCCTGTGTGAAGA
>NW_015236170.1:0-678 GCF_001447785.1 Gekko japonicus | reverse complement strand
ATTTATACCCTGCTTTTGTCTCCAATGGGGACCCAAAGTAGCATACAATTTCATACCCCCGTCCTCCTCCTTTATCCTTACAACAGCAACCCTGTGAGCCACTCAGCCTAGGTCATTCAGTGCACTCCCATAGCAGAGTGGAGATTTCTATTAAAGACAACACATAGAAATTGCTGTAATTGTTTGTTGAGCTAAAATGATACTATTTACAAAAGTAAATGACATGTATGGTGCATTATGTGCATACAGAAACACAGCAAATTGTATGGACTGTTTCAAAAGGGCTGCCTGTTTCCTCAGACCTTACAGTAAAGATCATATTTTATCTTGGCTCCTAGTTTAGTTCTGGATAAACATTCTTCAAACTTTCTGTCCATTTCTTTGTTCTGGGATTCTGAGAGCATGCTTTTCCAGTCGCCAACAGTTCCTGTAGATATTTTAAAATGTAGTTATACATTTGTCAAGAGGACATTTGCTTCAGTAAGAGTACCTGCTGTTTGAATTTTGAGAGTAATGATCAAGGGAGACAATCTGCATATATAGATGAGAGCCTGAATAGAGTGTTTTCCATCTGAATATTACATAGTTATTCCACAAGATTTATTTTGCAGCTATGAAGTTGCACACTATTAATCACTCATAACAAAGAAAACTAGATGACCCTGGAGGTCCCTTCCA
>NW_015236169.1:0-677 GCF_001447785.1 Gekko japonicus | reverse complement strand
TGGAAGTGGATTATTTAGTGTGTGTGAAGAGACTGGGATGGGAAGGCTGCTATTGGGGGAGGAGAACACGGGTCAGAGGATGTCCTGCCCTGTGAAGTATCAGATCTATATACAAAAGAAGAGGGGTGAGGGGGCTGGCCATGCCAAAGGGATGATTCTCTGGAGCGACGCTTGCAGAAAAAGGGAGAAGCCAGGTAATTAAACCACACAGGGCAAGAGGAGATGTTTCCCTGAGGAGATGCCTTGATAGCACTTAGCAGTACCTTGCATTACGTTAACATCTTACAAGGCTTTTAATATTTTAGAATAATATTGCATGGTTAATAATGACGCCTCTGGGATATGTGATTTAAGATCTATTCTAAGTTATTAAATCCTTCTTTTCAAAACACCACATGAAGTGATCACATCTTTAACACCTACTAGCAACCTACTTTTATAAGGATAAAGGATGATACCCTTGTGGGACCGGGTCCGTTCACAACACTCATAACTTCGATCATGCGGGGTGCTACTAAAGCTACTGTATCTATCCCGGCGATTAAACTACCCTAATCATTTATTAACGATGATGTTATAACTGCACGTTAACAAGGATCTAATTCAATACCGTGGCAATATTGCAATGGCACATCAACACTATTAACAAGGACATTAGGTATTATTAACGGGGATAC
>NW_015236168.1:0-677 GCF_001447785.1 Gekko japonicus | reverse complement strand
CTGAAATTACCTTGAAATAAACACCCTTCAGCATAGTGGAACTGTATTCTGGGTAGACTTCGTTAGGACTGCACTGTAACTCTAGTTCACATCACCTAACATCCCACTCCCAGTTCTGATGCTTGAAAGAAGGAGAATAAACCAGGAGAAGGGGGAACATCTATCAGTTGAGTGACCTGCCTTCTTTCCATATCTCCCCTTCTAACTGAAGTTTTCATCAAAAGGATTTGAATTGGGAGCCTTAAATCACCTCCTAATAGAGGTTTGTATAATAGAATTCAAACTTTAAAAGCTTCTCAGTGTTTTCAGTAGTACTGCTGAGTGCCACGAGGCTGTGTAAGGAGGGAAGCGGAGAGCTTCTTTTTGAATCACGCCGTTAGTGCTCCTCCTGCAGATAGGCTTCAAAGGAAAACGAATGCTTTGCTAGCTGGTTGCAATGTATGACAGCATGCAAAAGCAGCTGAGCAAAAGTTTACATTTAAAGACGCGGGGTGGTGGTGCGGGGGGAGGTAGAATGACTTCAGTTTAGGAATTCAGAATGGGAAAGCTGTTTTAAGCAGTAATCTTGGCTACAAGTTATATGGGCTCTTCAGTTGAAGGGCTATTTTGTACATTTGTATTCAAGGTGGCAGAGTCTTCTTATTGATATGTTATCACTGAATGATACTTGTCACACA
>NW_015236167.1:0-677 GCF_001447785.1 Gekko japonicus | reverse complement strand
TATTTTTGTGGGAACTCATTCGGCAAGTGGCCAGTCTTACAAGGTTGACTTTCTGGTTAAATCCCAGATAAGGTTAGAAGCTAGCCCTTCTGACAGTTGGGATAGACTCAAAGATCTGGCAGCAGCTACCTGACTGGGGTGTGTGGACACATCATCCAGGGTTTTGTTTAACTGTCCTTGGATAAGGGTTTTTTTTTACAGTACTAAATGCATTAAGAGTGCAAGAGACAATGAAGAGTGGAATATTAACCAACTAGTGCAGTGGGTAACTTTTAGACTAGAACATTGAGCCAAATTAATAGATTTACCTCTACATTGATCACAGTGTGAAAAATTCTCAAAGTTGGTAGAGCTCTTCACATTCCAAAGAAACATTGATTGTTTTGTTGTTGTTCCAGCTAAACTCAGAAAGGGCATTCTTCTAATTGTTTTTAAATTGCCTGGTACAATGAGAGGCTGTAGCAAGTTATTGGAGATCCCTATTCAAAAGATCAAATAAAACAACAGGTCTTACATTATTTCTACAGGAAGCTCTGGAATGCAAAAAAAGGGGGGTTCCTATAACAAAACAATGTTCCAAATGAACATCACAGTGTTTGACTCTATACACATGGAAACTTAAATCAGGTAGATGAAATCTCTGGAACATGTCCACCAACAGTGTTCCCTCTAAGCTG
>NW_015236166.1:0-677 GCF_001447785.1 Gekko japonicus | reverse complement strand
TCCATTGACTTCCGTAGGTTTAGAAGAGTGTAGCTTCGTGTAGGATGTCACTGTGTATCTCTTGTCCACACCCTTCTGCAGGCCTCTCCTTTGTACTCCAGCAGCCCTGTGTGATACCCTTCATCTCTCTCCACAGATCTGTGCTCATTGTAAGTTGCTTCTTTCATATTCCCCACCATCCAGGAAAGTGCAAACAAGAAATATTTGAAGGGGCCTCACATCCAATCTCGTTCTTAATTAAAACCTGCGTCTCCTTGGCCCTCCTCAGCAACGTGGATCCTTATGCAAACTTTGTACATCCACCTAAACTGTTCCCTGTGCACCTGTGTTCTTCCTTTTGCTCACTAGAACGAGAAGCCTCATCGTTGATTTGCAGGCACCTATGCGAATTGCCCATGAGTGGCTGCTGCTGCTGCTCATTGACATAGCTGTGTTTTGTTAAAGAACCGTGTGCGTGTCCCTGGGGGAGGTTTCTTTCTTAATATCTAGAAACTGAGAGTTTCAGCCCAGTCTTTTCCTTCCTGTCATTTTCATGGGTTCAGATTGGGGCAGAACTAACCCTGATGTCTCTGTAACGCTCATCTGGGTCTACAAATCCACAAACTTTTTTTTTGCTTTGGCGGGGGGGGATTTTTGTGTGTATGTATTCCTGGAAGTCATGGTTGACTTCTAGCAAC
>NW_015236165.1:0-677 GCF_001447785.1 Gekko japonicus | reverse complement strand
ATTGATTGTATCTCTGTGAACTGCTGGCAATTGGGATGGATGCTGTGATTTCAGCGGGGTTACCCTGATTGCTGAGGCTTATGCCTGAGGTAGCTGTTCTCTTGCCTTAGAGCAGCTCAATGACCCACAGTTTCCAGCATACTACAAACAAGGCCCTGATTTAGACAAGCTACCTGCCAAGAGCTCCATGTGATATTCACTGCTTGCTAGAATGTGGCCAGCCTCTCAAGCTTTGCTTGACGCCCAAGTATTGCAAGTGTCTCTAAAGGAGCTGGAATGATCCAGAACCTGGTAGATAGAGGAGCACAGATGGAGCATGATTAGGTTGGAGAAGTGCCAAGTCTGCAGTGAAAAGAGTTGCAGGTAGTGGAAACAGGGTAAAGGGAACTGGCGGAGGACAGGTGCTGGGAAGAGCTGTCCAGGGCTTGTTGCCTTGTACATCTCAAGTGGTTCTCACAGCCATATGAGAGATGTGCAGCTGCTGTACTGGTTAAACTGTGATTACACTATGGAACTTGATTGCCAGACATTTGGCATTTTTATGGAGAATTCCTATAGAACCAAGGTTCTGTGCATTCCCAAGGAATAAGGTCTTCTCCACTGAGCATGTCTTCTCTCCATTCTGGAGGGAGCTTTGACTCTCGAAAACTTCTACCCTGGAAATCTTGTTAGTCTTT
>NW_015236164.1:0-677 GCF_001447785.1 Gekko japonicus | reverse complement strand
GTGTTTGGGATGGGGACAAAAGGTAGGCAAACATATTTCCTGTGAACGATGGAAAGAAGATGCCACTTTAGGCTGGAAGGTAGGATCCGTCCGGAGTACCACCTTGTCTTTATGGAAGACGCAGAGAGAAGACCGTGCCGACAGGGCTCCAAGTTCGGATACTCTACGCGCTGACGTGATAGCAACAAGAAACAATGTCTTCATTCTCGGCCACTTCAGGTCCACTTCCCGTAAAGGTTCAAATGGTGCCTTGGTGAGGGCATTCAACACTACATTCAACTTCCATGTTGGGAAACGACGTATTTGTGGAGGAGATTTGGCCGTTGCACCCTGCAGGAAAAGCTGGACGTGTGGATGCTTATTCAACTTGAAACCCTCGAGCGATGAAAGCACTGTGGAGAGCGCCGCTAACTGCCTGCGTAGAGTTGATGCCTTCAGACCTGTGTCCACTCCTTCCTGGAGGAACGCGAGGAGAGATGCCACCGAAGGCTCTAAGGGATCTACCTGTTTGCGTCTACACCATCTCACGAATGCTTTCCACGTGGTGTTGTATATGCGAATTGTGGACTGACGTCTGGATGGCAATATGGTGTCCTGGACTTGAGGAGAGTATCCTCGTCTTGCTAATGTGTCCCGCTCAATCACCATGCGGTCAAACATAGCCATGCTGGGTCTGG
>NW_015236163.1:0-677 GCF_001447785.1 Gekko japonicus | reverse complement strand
TTGGGGATTCCTGTCCTAAGCTAGCCACATATTTCAGTCTAGCTTGGCAGATAGGGTAACCAACAGGACATAAAAATGGCAATTCTCAGGATCCAGTGCAAGGGATATGTAGGAGTGGAATGGCTATTTAACTTGTCAGGAAAGTTCCCGATGGGCCACTGCCCTGCAGGGTCACTGGTGTGGCCAGCATTAAGCCAAGTGGACCCAGGCCACGGTGACAATGACGACAGGCTTCCAGCTGTTGTCTTTGTCAGAGCAGCCCAGGTCCAAGCTGAGCAGAACCTGCAAAGCTATCGGCACTATCATGGCCAATTACCTCAGCTTGTTCCAGGTCTGTTTGAACATCCCAAGCCCAGGAACATTCATCCCTTCCAGGGTATTCTGTTGCAGATCTTACTTTACATTCTCTAAAAGATTCAGGGGGTGATTTCAGCGTGATGCCGCTGGGCTGGAATTCATTAGCAAATTTTATCCTGTGGAACTGGAGTACAATAGAGACAGAGGATGCCTGGGTCACTTCAGAAAGTCCTTCTTTCAATGTCCGTCTACTCTTGTTTTTTTGTTGTCGTGCTGATTCATCCTTTAAGGATGCTATTTGGGACGGGAGTGGGGTCCCACCCACTCTGATTGGATCTTGTATTCCTGTGATTGGATATTGTACTCATTGACATGGTAAT
>NW_015236162.1:0-677 GCF_001447785.1 Gekko japonicus | reverse complement strand
GAGAAGCCATTTAGCCTGAAACCAGAGGCCCGGACAAGCCTGGAAAGACATGCGTAATTTTTCTGCTTTGTGATGAAACACATTGGCAGAGGCTCCAGGGGCATGGAGACCTCTACCTCCAAGAGCTCAGACTTGGATAAACAAGAATAAACAGCACAAAAATCTGAAGTTGCTGCCAGAGAAATGGAATGGGGGTGGAAGACCACTGGACAATGAGACGTACATTTTAACTTGTATACTTCTAATATATTTTAGCTTTCAATAAAAAACCCTCAGTAGTTGGACAAGAAAGGGGGGAGGTAGAAGGATCTCACACCAGGCATTTTAATGACTTAACAATTTAGGATTTTTTCCCCTGACCCAACAAGCCAGACAGATGGATCTTTGAGAAGGCAGAGAAAGGATGGGAAATGTCGACTTACCCCAAGCTGTAGGGACTCCTGCCAGACAGGAAGGAATTTTGCCAGCTTAGATAGATTTTATCAAAGAAAATGTTCCATAGGAAAACTGGTTTTTTTTAAACCAAAATACAACAAAATTTCAATTCATGAGAAAAGATGTAGGAGCCCCAGTGGTCCAATAGCCAATGTTAAAGTCCAAATAGGAAACAAAAGCCAGATAATCTGATAAGTGTCCAGAGGAGTTTGCTCAGGCCCGTAGCTACAGTGGGTCATCTT
>NW_015236161.1:0-677 GCF_001447785.1 Gekko japonicus | reverse complement strand
GGGGAGAAAAAGGGCAAGGGAGACCCAAAAGTCAGTAGGGAGTAGCAGCCCTGATGTCAGACCTGATTCAAAATTATATTGAAAGGGAGGGGGACTATTTTAAGATAATTTGTTGTACGTATCTATACACACACACAAGCCTATTTCATAGCAGCCATAGCAATGTGATCAACACAAGGCAAACAGTCGCGCTGTTTGGAAGCAAAGGGATTTGTGCCTTTGGCATGCACAGCCATTCCATTGTTTATAAAAACAGTCTCTTGGTGTGCAGTCATCAGATGAGCTAACCAGAAACTTTAGAGCCTCCTAAAGAATAATAACCACATCTAGTCTGAAACACAAGGACGATGACAGTCACTCCATGGAAAGTAAAGCTTTCCTCACCTTTCAGTGTTTGGGCTGATGCGTGTGACTGACAGGCACTTTCTGAAGATTTTTGTTCTGACAACCACATACACTAGATCCCCATTTGCAATATACTAGAAGTTTGTAGACAAAGGCTGGTTGCTCAATTAAAATATTTCAACCAGTTGTGGTGTAGAGATTGGAATGTCAGGCTATCTAGGTTCAAATCCCTGCCCTGTTAATGGAAGCCTCCTTCTTGGGTGACCTCGGGCCAATCAGTCTCTCCCTCAGCCTAACCTACCTCAACTGGTGGTTATGATGAGGATATAACG
>NW_015236160.1:0-677 GCF_001447785.1 Gekko japonicus | reverse complement strand
TGGAGAGTCGTGGAGAATCAGCAAGTAGCGATCAGATTGCCCAGTTTGTGGCTTTCCTCTTCATGAGACTCAGGATGAAGCTTACTTTCATTTTAGCACTCGGGAAGTCTCTTGCCCAAAGATCAATGTATAATTTGGACTGAGCCGGGAAGCCCGGAAACACCTCGCAACGCCTCCCAAACTTATTGGGTGAGCTTTCAGAGCATTCAGTTGAGGGGGCATCTGGAAAAGCCACAGCAGGGGCAGTAGAATTCCAGTGCTGGGGCATGGCAAAGGTGTTGGCAAGCTGCCACACCTGTGCTTGCAGGGTCTGATTTTGCACAGCCAAGATGGCCAGGGCAGTGGCAGAATCATCCATGCTGCTGGGTAAAGGGGTGGGCGCAATCTGTACCGGCCCAGCCCTGCTGAGGGTCAAGTCCTGCGGACTAAGCAAGTCAGTCCAGAAGTATGGGAGACAGACTTCAAGAAGTCCCCAAAACAGTCCAGAGTCAGGGGTTGCAGAAAGCCAAATGTCCGTGTCCATTCCGGGGTCAAAGTTTCCAGAGAGCAAGTAACCACGGAGGTCGGTGGCTCAGTGGCAAGCCTACTTGTGGTGTCAACATCCAGCAGATGCTCTTAGCTGGTTTGCTAGCTAAGCCTTAATGTGAGGTGCTTACAGTCAGCTTACTTGGCAGTCA
>NW_015236159.1:0-677 GCF_001447785.1 Gekko japonicus | reverse complement strand
CGCATTTTCTGGCCCGTATGACCGGGGCCGATATGTAGTTTTGATTATTGTAACAAACCGCTGGGATTCCTTTTTTCTTTTTCTTTTCCTTTTTCAGAAAATCCACTGAAAATGTCTGACATGTTTCTCCCCCTTTGCAAAAAGCAATTGTGTGCTGCCCTCATGGAAATGTTCCCTGATGTGGCAAGGAGATGGATGGATTCCACAGATCACGCAGTGATTAGTGCAGAAATATTTCAGTGCGCATTTAAAAAGTTGGCCAGCCGTGGGAAATTGGATGTGCCTCGGTCTCTTTGTCATTCCGGCGTCCTCAGTGGAGCTTTTAATCCCATATAACAAATCCCGATATTTTGTCTCGCAATATCAACTTTTCATCTCACATCATTAATAGCTAATTCCCTACATTTCACTACAGCTCGGATGTGCAGTAAACAATGTTCTGCTGCCTGCCAAAAGGGAGACTGTAGCAAGGTTCTTTTCACGTGCGGTTGAGGGAATGAGAGAGATTATCTTGGGAAACACAATGGCGTCGCTTTGGAACGCATCCCAGCGCAACTGGATTAAAGGATAAGAGGTAATGTGAGAACCCATAATTTAGGCCCTCCTCACCACACACCCGTCATTCCTTTATTTTGTAATGTAAATTAAGATTTGTATTAGGTTTTCGGGTTGTTGGG
>NW_015236158.1:0-677 GCF_001447785.1 Gekko japonicus | reverse complement strand
AAAAAAGAAAGACTATTAATATAGATGTGTAAAAAAGAAATCAGGATGTGACAGCCTCTTATGTACATCTTGAAACGTGGCTGCCTATTGTGGTCTATTCACTGTCAAGAGAGAAACATGAGGAAATATGTCCTACCTTCACAATAAGAGATTTGAGCAAGTAGGCATTTAAAAAATGTACATTGACAATATGCCCTTAAACCAACTCTTACTAACCCAAAGAAAACAAGGCATGTCAGAGCTTGAGTCCTATGTCATTTAACATTCACCACTTTGTGTTCGAATACTTCTTGTAACCCAGTCACATCAGAAAGCACAATGATGTTTTTCTCCCTAAAAGCTTTCCCACATATCAACATGGCAAGCAGCACGGGGGGCTTCTTTCCTGCTTGTTAAAGGAAGAAGCTGAGCGGGCACACTGCTTATGGTAAGGGGGTGACTGGTAGCAGCAGAGATCCTGCTACTACATGGACATCTTAACCCAATTATTCCTTGATCACCTTCCTCACTGCAACATGAGCAAAGTGGCCCAGTCTGAGTAAACTGATTTCTGATGAGGGCATACGAAGATGTCTGTGCTCTGCAGGTGAGGATACGAAAGGACTGTTAGGGTCCCTGGAAATCTGGACAATGTGGCAATGCAGAAACTGCACTTACTCCTCACATCACAGTGCCTA
>NW_015236157.1:0-677 GCF_001447785.1 Gekko japonicus | reverse complement strand
CAAAACTCTTTTATTATAAGGGAGAGATCTTCTCTAAAAGTTTGTGAAACACTATTGGCTAGACTCTGTCCTTGGCATTTAAACTCAAGGTTGATAGCTTAGTAAATAGTTACAGGCATACTTTGAATTGGCTTTCTGAGTCCCTTATTGCATTGGTGTGGTAATTCAAGGCTTTAAGAAAGCTAAAACCAAATTGATCTGAGGCACTGTTTCTAATAGGTAAAAGTAAAACATTGTTTATGCTAATGTTGTTAATTAGAATTCAGTGTTCACAGAAGCTGTATTCACAGCTGTAATGGATTACTTGTGGTTTGGGTTAGGTCTTCCACAAAATTTTGCCAGAGTCCAGATTTTTGTTAATAGTGATGATTGTGTACACCATCTCCAGATATTACAAAATGGTTGGATGGGACAGGGTAACAAAAAACATGAGTGACTCATACTACCAGAACTTGTGCTTCTTGTGTAATACTGGGGTTGAATCCCAGCATAATTCTTTGTTAACAAAGAGTACTTCTGTCAGTAGAATGAAACTTCCCTGTTCCTGCCTGCCATTTTGTGCCCACTGAGTTCCCAAAATGCTGCCCCTGATTGACAGTGGGCCCTCAGGGACAGCATGAGGAATGAACTGAAATCTGCAATGAAAGGGTGAATTGGTGAAACACATCTCCTTATAT
>NW_015236156.1:0-677 GCF_001447785.1 Gekko japonicus | reverse complement strand
AAAAAAACAATTAGAATACACTGCTTTATTAAATCCATGCTGGACAGAAGCACACAGAAAAATAGCTAACTCAACCCTTGACCTGGACTTCATCATTCAAATTTAAAGCTAGCTGTAGGAGTGTGTTAAGTTACTGAAGAACATCAGGCCCACTTGGGTGCTAACTGAACCAACAACAAAATTTGTTCCAGACAGCTGTGTGCTTTGGGACTGCTGCTGTTGCTTTGGGGTGTCTTAACGACAAGAAGTTTTAGAGTAATGCTAAAAGTCATCTTATCTTAGCCTAGCCAGAGGGACTTTCCTTTCCCAGTTTTGCAACATCCCTTGAATCTTCTCTAAAATGGAGAACAAAAAAACCCTTGTACTAAACAAAGCAGTAAATACACTAGAGTTTACTCAACAGAGAAACAAAATTGTGAAATTCGAAGAGTTTAATATGCTACCTTCAGTTCTGTACGTGGTCTGGCTCCAGTGCCCACAGATCCCATATCCTTTCCCATTCACTCTGTATTATGCTACTTAGGATCACTGAATGTATTCCAACCATTCATTTTGAATGCATTTGTATCATCACTAATACAACATCTGAAGGTACAAAACACATTGTGGGTATGGTTACAAACACCGAGCTGGGAAATTCCTGGAGACTGGGGGTAGAACCTGGAGAGGGTGGGGTT
>NW_015236155.1:0-677 GCF_001447785.1 Gekko japonicus | reverse complement strand
AAATCAGCTATTTAAAATAAGGTCATATAAAACAACAGTACTGAAGAATTAATGGTAAGGGCTTCTTTGCTTCCTTCAAGGTATAAGTGCCTCCATCGCCTCCTTTCCCTGGAACTGTGGAAAGGGACTTTCTGCACTGACTTCTCTTAGGCCATTGGTGGCCTCTTCAGAAGCTGATGGTTTGAGCATCCTTCTCAGTCCATTCATTTATTTCAGTGAGTCCTGGGAAAATGGGTGCAGGGTTGTACCAATTTAATTCTCTTAGGCTGACTGGTGTTCTCTTACAGCCTGGACATCTTCTCTTCCATGCTACACAGAGCTCATAGCTTTTAAAGCAACCCGATCCTAGCAAAATTCTAGCCTAACCGTTCTATTAAATTTTTACTCTTCCTGTTCCCTTCTTTTCCTTTTAATGTAAAGGTCACTTACTTCATTGACTAGCTGAAGCATTTTCATTTGGTTTCATTGTTGCTATTGTAGCTCAGATGTAAATGTCTGCTCTTCCCTGAAGTCTCTGTTCTCCTCCCACCCCCACCTCGGTAGCGTGTAGAGATAATGCTGGTAACTTTCAGGATAGTCTTGATTTTTAATTATGATTCAAACCAGGCCACCAGTAGCTATCATTCTTTTTGTGGTTCTCTGTTTTCTGTCATGCATGGTTGCTCAGAATCTGTTGT
>NW_015236154.1:0-677 GCF_001447785.1 Gekko japonicus | reverse complement strand
GAACCAGGTTCTGGCACTTGAGGACTGAACTGTTTGATCTGTACTGATATTATTTTTGTATTGTGCTTTCACCTGTGAGTCACCTTGGGCATTCATTGGATGGAAACATCGCTAGCAGATTTAGCAAAATGAAGTGAAATAAATAAAGATGGACGATCAAGGTTGCCACTATCGAACAGAATGATTACAAAAGAGATTGTAAATTTGTTTTGTGTGGGTGATGCACTGCTGCATGATCTAATGCATCCTTCTTAACGTCTTTTCCCTCTTTCAGGTTGGAACTGAATGGGACGCCAAAGAGAGGATATTTCGGAATTTTGGTGGACTTATGGGGCCCATGGACGAACCTGTTGGCATGCAGAAATGGGGGAAAGGTCCAAATGTCACTGTTACCATCATCTGGGTGGACCCCATAAATGTCATTGCCGCTACCTATGACATTCTCATAGAATCCAGTGCTGAATTTACTCACTACAAGCCACCTTTGAATTTGCCCCTCCGGGCTGGAGTCTGGACTGTTAAAATCCTGCATCATTGGGTACCCGTCGCTGAAACCAAATTCTTGGTGTCTCCTGTGACATTTTCCAACAAGCAACCCATCAGACAAGGTATGTTTCCTTGCTCCTAATGCTGACAACAGCAAATTTCTGACTTCAGCATTGAAAACGCAGGCAATC
>NW_015236153.1:0-677 GCF_001447785.1 Gekko japonicus | reverse complement strand
GCCTGTAGACGTATCATTCTCATAGCTTTGAGTCAAGAGCACAAGCTGTCCTTGGTAGCCTTGTTAATATACAGCTGTACTTCCACAAAGCCTTATTAAGCCTTCAGGCCATACAAGAGATTTTTACATTAAAAAGCAATTTCCAGTCCTGGATGTTAATACCGGACAATGGTTCACATCATTAAAAGAGCAATAACGTGTCAGTCCCTGCTTAACAACACACTGAAACTCACTTCATGTGGCCGTCAACATGGATGTCTCGTATGCGTGTGTGTGCGTGCCTCAGTATTTTAATGCTCTTTAAAGGCCTATATTTATGAGGATTATAGCTTTCACATAAAAATAATTGTCTGAACTATTGTGGCTGGAGACAAAAGTTCGAATGGGTCTATTTGTATGCTTCTCAGCACTGCCTCCCTGCCCTAAGAACATGCATAAATTAAAAGAATGCACCTATTTTTAAAAATCTTTGGGTATGCCAGCATGACTCTGGCTTGTAAGACAAGAGAACCGTATCCAAAGTGTGGAGTGGGGAGAAAGCCCACCCCCTAACCCAGGACATGATTCTATCTCAGTGAAGCACTTTGACTTCAGTGGGAGAGAGCTCTTAGTGCAGGCTGCGGACACACTGGCGGCTTGGCAAAGCACGGTGGCGCCTCAAATTGTACTGGTTCAAA
>NW_015236152.1:0-677 GCF_001447785.1 Gekko japonicus | reverse complement strand
CCTTCCGGTCTGCAGCTCAGCGTCTTACACACAGAGAGAAATCAAGCACCCCAGGGAAGAAGAGTCCAAGCCTAGCACACTTCTTCAGACGTCGCTTTTTTAGAAATGTATTTCTTGCCATCATTTATAATCTGCCCTTCTTGCAGAGACACGAGGTAGATTACAGGACGACAAGACAACGCAATGAGAACAGTATTAAGACCAACAGTGCAAAACCAAGACACGGGACGACATTTACTTGCGCACGGAGCTTACCTCCTTTGAAGTAGTTCCCATCCAGGAAGTCCTTGAGACCCACACTTTCTGGCGCAATGGCGACTAAGCGGACCCCGTGGCTCTCCAACGGTTCTTTCAGCTTGCTGGCTTCCTTTGCAATCCAGCGGCATACCTGGCAGCCAAAGCGGCGCAGGAACAGCACCACGCAGGGCTGGTCCTTCCACAAGCTCCTCAGCTCCACCACCTGCCAACCAACCACACAAGATCACACCACAAGACAGAGGTGCTGCCCTCCGGAAGGGGGCAAGACTGTCCCACCGACTGAAAGACGGGGTGAGACTCAGTGAAGTGCAATTATCATCCGAGCCGAGAATGAGGAAGCCCCTGGTTCAAATCCTGATTTTTTAAGATTACCTGAGACCCAAACTAAAGTAGATCTGGGAACGGATCCCCAGCAGTTG
>NW_015236151.1:0-677 GCF_001447785.1 Gekko japonicus | reverse complement strand
CAACGGGCTTTACTGCTAGTTACATATAAATGCATGCACCCTGAGAGTCCTCTCCTTTGTGTGAGTTAGAATGCCAGTAACTGGTGCTGGCACCTACACACAAATAAGGCTTTTTCATGTAGTAAATGTGTTTATTCATGACAGGCCATGAACAAAACATTCACACAGGCAAAACTGCTTTAGCAGTGGCTACCATCGTGTCTGTTTCAGCTATTAATGTAAGGCTAATTTGGCTGTGAGAATAGTAAGGGCCCAATGATTTCAAGCCCTAATCAAAATCAATACAAATTAAGCTTCCACTTTGTAAGATGAATTCCTTGACTTTGAAACTATTTTGTATGGAAGAATTGATGCCAAATTAATTAATTTGTATAGTAATTGAAAGCTGTGTGAAAGTCAGTGGGTTCCAGGGAATAATGGGAACATTTCTTTGCTTACTGTTCAACACCTGTGAGTTCTCATTCAGTTTGCTTCAAAGGTACTGCAAAGCAATGCTGAGATGATTTTGTTTCATTTCTTCAGGTTATGCCATAAAATATGCAAAACTTAATACTTTCTCATAGTTTCAATTAAGTTTGCTTCATAAGGCCATAGATTCCTAAAAAGAGTTCCTGGATGCTCACACATTAGCCAGTATTTTCTAGGCCATAACTCATTTGTTATGAGGGCTGGATCTG
>NW_015236150.1:0-677 GCF_001447785.1 Gekko japonicus | reverse complement strand
TATTTTTTATTCTTCCCTTTGGCATTTGCCTTTCTGCCTTGCTCATCAAGAGGATGAACAGTGTCAGCAACAACTAGCAAAGGGTTTCCACAGCAGGAAGTTCACTCAAGTGAACTGGCTGCTCACTTCTGTTGTTCTTGTTTGCAGCACACTCCGATGTATTGTCAGGAAGTGACACCACCAGGATACGGTATTGTAGCCACTGAAGTTATGATAATGCAGCAGACACAGGCTGCTTGCTCTCTATGTGCCTCTTCTTCCTTTCTCTAATGGAAACTTCACATGTGTTAGGATAGATCAGCTTACATAGCTGCTTCAGAGTCCCACAGAGAAAAGATTCTTCAAAGTAATTGATCATGAAAAGCCTCCTCAAACCAATGATTCTGTCTTCAGAATACTCCTGCTGTGTTAGTAGCTAAGTAATAGTACAGCTTCCAGCAAAGTATGCCAACAAAACTAAGTTTCCCATGCTGCATTGCCTTTATTGAAGAAAGGATTTTTAAAAAGGTGTATTTGGGGCACCATTTTAATGCCACCAATCTCAAAATGTTGGATATTGAACCCCGGTTTTCTGAGCCAGAACCATCCACAATTTTAATATGCTGATAGGTCTTCAGTCAAGACTTTGTTTTGTTTTTATCCTTTATAGGAGATTATTGCCATTCATATTATTTTTT
>NW_015236149.1:0-677 GCF_001447785.1 Gekko japonicus | reverse complement strand
TAAAATCTGTTAGCAGTCAGTTGTTAAAACAGTTGCATCTGAAATGACACACAAAAATCTGTTAGCAACCGACTACCAAAATGGTTTACGAAGGCTGTCTGAAAGGGGCTTTGATAAATTATCTCTGCATAGGTTCAAATAACGTGTTACTGGAACGTTTGATATCGTTTGTTCGCAGAGTAATTCTCTTGCCTGATTTTGGTGAGGACATATTGAAATATATTTTTGCCTTTCATTTATACACCCCTGTCGTGTGTTTTCATACTATGAGCTTCCATCAGAAAGAACAGAGCAGACGTCGCAAATACCTCAGAAAACTTCAGACTTACCACAGCAAGCCAAGATCACCGCTGTGAATTCCTCACTTTGCCGCCCCACCCCCCATGTCTCCATCCCTGCCTTCAGAGAGCCTGGAAATAAGCAGTCTCGGCTCTGCCTTGCTCAAAGGTAATATTACTACAGCTAAAAGTGTCTTGCTGCTTTTCAGTAGATCCTTTTTAATGCTCATTTGCCTCATTATTTCTGCAGACAGGTGAGAAATCGTGTAGCACTAGGAAAACCCTCAGGCTAAAAGCTGATGTTAAGCAACCAAACGGTAGGAACCGGTGAAGGCAATAATGATGGGGTTTTTTGTCTGCCCGCTGGCGCCCCCTAGGAAATCTTGAAAGCCTAGGGCA
>NW_015236148.1:0-677 GCF_001447785.1 Gekko japonicus | reverse complement strand
ATGTCACTTCCAGCACTCACTGGAAGTGATGTCAACGCTTTGCCATTGACACCAGAGGCTCTGGTATTTAGCTACCTGATAGTTCAGTGCCTAAAAATGGGTGGTTTTAAAATGCTGCAGCGTGGTGGGCCTGAACAGTATTGCACCCTCACTGCATTTTTTAATTGTCTTTTTTAGGCTATAAAATAGCAGCAGTGTCCATGAGTCAAACCCGCAGATGCTTTCAGGTCTAGTTGTGCCCTCAGCCTTATGGTCAACCTTCATACCACCACTCAATAGATTTTAACAGAGTATCTGGCCTCTAAATGGTACTATGTAGAAATGTCATGAAAATACTTTAACAGAGCTATTTTTACAGACCCAAGGAGATCTAGAACCTCAATATGATTTTTGAAGAAGTTATATAGAAAAAATTAATAAATCAGCTCTGACCATGCTTTATATAGGGGATTATCCTGGTAAAGATATGAATGATTATGTTATGAGTGCTCTGTAAATAGCCACCCATTTACCTACAACCCATCTTGTAATCATTCTGTCTCTCCCTGAACTCTCTGAAGTACTTTCCTCTGGATTTGTAGTAGTAGAAGATGTTAAACATAAAGAGAAAGCTGGAAACCAAAAGAAATACATCAAGAGTAATAATGCATTGCCCCCCCCCCAGTCGGAATAATGAG
>NW_015236147.1:0-677 GCF_001447785.1 Gekko japonicus | reverse complement strand
ATCTCATTCACAATCCTGATACCTCAGGTTCACGGTGTGTGAAGTCTGCGTTGAAAACACCACAACTTTTCTGAAAGGTTCTTTGGGTTTAAGAGTCCTCTGTGCCTCCTGCAAAGTGCGGAAAACTGCAACTGTAATTCTGCTCTGGAAAGGGAGCTATTTATATATTATGTAACTCGTGTCCCACTCATGAAAGAGATCTTCTCTTCTGAAACCCCTGAAGGGTGGCTATTAATAAGACTGCCTACTTGGAGTGCCTCGCCAGTAATAAGATTAGGTATGCGTCTGCCCTAAGATAAGGCAATGCCAAGCTTGTGTGTTACAAGGATGCAATTTTGAAAGGCAATTAAGGATGAGAGAGACAAGATCTTTGTAGATCGGTTGGGGGCTGGGGAAGGGAGACCTAATTGGTGGGCCCACCACCCCGCACAATTGCTGCTTCTGCGTAAGGAGACAGTATTCAGTCCTGGTAATGAGGCAATTATAACGGAAGACATGTAGGTTTCCGAGTGCGGAGCTTATTTCTTCTGAAATGTGTGACTAGGCGACGTCTTCAGGCTGAAGAATGTTGAATACTGTCTCAAATTAGTCCCTCTGGACTGCTTGGCTGTGCAGTCTTCTAGGTGGTTACCCATAAGGACCTCCTCAATAAATTCCACTCTCTCCTCCCACCTCCC
>NW_015236146.1:0-677 GCF_001447785.1 Gekko japonicus | reverse complement strand
ACCCGCCCTTCTCTGCAGCAGTGTAGCATTGCCCGAGCCACTCACAGCTGGTTACAGCTACTAAAACACTAACAGCTACTAACACGTGTAAGTGAACAGACTGATCGGAGGAGCAAAAATGCCATCTCGCTATCAGCACCATCAGTGTGGGTGACTGCCCATGGCTGGAACAGGCAGTGCTGTGAGCCACTGATGTGTATCCCTTGGAGCCAAATTGACTGGGCTGCCCTGGCTTCACTGACTAGTAAGCAAATAAGAAGATCTCTTTGGCAGGCAGGAGCCAGTGCCAGGAGGCTCTGCCCTGCCCTCTATCCAGGGAAGCTGCAGAGACACGAAGCTATTGTTTGCACCGTCCCAGTCAAAAGAGGTTGATTGAACTGGAGCAATGGTGACATCTAAGGAGCGGCAACAATCGTCCAGACACAACAACTGTCTCGGTTCCCAATTAGGCAGCACCGTGTTGTACCAGAGGAGTGCCCCAAGCCAAGGCAGAAACATGCACATACCATGCTAGTGATAAGGAACCAGCCAGAAGAACCTACCTGCCCTAGCTGGTTGCTAGAGGCTGTGTAAGAAGCTCCAGTGCAAGCAGAAGCATAACTAGACTTCAGGGACCAGAAGCCCTAGAACAGTAGCAGTGTAGCATACACAGTGCATGCACACAAAAGCTTATACCC
>NW_015236145.1:0-677 GCF_001447785.1 Gekko japonicus | reverse complement strand
ACCCTCTGTCAGAATTCCAAAGGTGCCCTGCAGACTCAAAAAGGTTGGGGTGCCCCGGCTTACTCTCTGGAAATGGTATCAAAATAGCTGAGGAACCTCCTCACGAAAGCTGCAATCTGGGACACACATTTGTCGAAGACACATAATCAGTAGAAGAATCTAAAAGCGAAACATGGAACGTGCAAAGCAGCCCTCTAGCAATAGGACGTTGGGCTGTGGGTGTCGGAAACACTCCTCCGAAAGAGGAAGATCTACAGTGGCATATGTAGTAGCAAAAATGTAAGTAGTACTTGCTAACATCGCCTATCAGGGTCACCTTAATAACGACTGTTCTAGGGCAGAGGCACTTCCTGCACTGCAAGAGTTTCTGTTGTGTCCACATACTAGGAAAGCCCGGCAGGATGTTCAAAGGAGTCAATTGTCAATATCAATATTCAAAATCAGGGTTACCTCATATCCAAACATAATGGCCATAACAGTAATCAGGAAGCCGAAAAATGCCTCCAGTTTCCTCAAGCCTGAAAATGACAGACACATGTGCACCGGTTAGCAGCCAGAAGTTTGAGTGTGCGCTGACAAGACAGGCATAATACAATGACCTCATAATGGGCATTTGCTTGTGTAGTCCTGGCAGAACTTTTCATGTAACTGTAATATCATCACATCCTGTAGAGCAG
>NW_015236144.1:0-677 GCF_001447785.1 Gekko japonicus | reverse complement strand
ATTCTGGGCATAAGCTTCCATGTGCACACGCACTTCCTTGCTGGTCTTAAGACTCTTTGCTGGGGACTGAAACTTGGTTCTCATGCTACGTCCTTTGTAACGGCTGCAATGCAAGATCCACAGGCGGAAGAAGAAATGGTCTCTTTTCTAGGCTTGCGCCACAAACGAAGCGACCACCTCGCATTTGTGCCCTGCCTTTGGCGGTAGCACGAGGGAGAAGGCGACCCATCCGCAAGCGTCGAAAGCAGCTTCTCCTGGCGACGAGGAGCGCAGTTCATTTATCAAGGAAAGCGGCGGCCGACCTCTGTGCGTCCCAGCCCCTCCATCACCTTCACACCCGCTCAAGTTAATTGTTGGAGCCAAGTGTAAATGAAAATCAACTGGGCCGGTAATGAATGGAAGCCATTACCCGCAAGAGCATGCTGACTGCACGGCGGAGGTGTCAGCGAGCGGGGCTGGAGGCAGCTCTCCGTCACAGCTGCACCCCGATTTGAGAGATCACAGAAATCTTTGGCAGCGCAGAGGAAAGAAAGAAGTCCCCGGGGTCCCCTGCTGAGACATTCCCCTTCATCCCCAAAGCGATAGCCGGCCACCCTCCCCTGATGTCTAGGGCTTGTGTAATCTGGACTGGGACACTTCGGTATTATATGGAAGTATAAATTCTGTAGGGGAGGGGC
>NW_015236143.1:0-677 GCF_001447785.1 Gekko japonicus | reverse complement strand
TTTCAGTTTAGCTTACTGGTTATACCAGAACAGGTACAGGAACACACATATGAACCCAAGCAAAACTTCTTGCTGCATAACAACAGGTGGTGCTGAAACTTACAGCAGTGTAGCAGGACAGGGAGTGTCAGCCCAGTTTCCGGGACAACAGAGGTATGTTTTCTTTCATCACCCATTCAGAGTACAGACTCTGTTTGCCCTCAGTGATACTGACTACAAGGTGCTGTGGAACTTATACTATGTGATGCCTGAGGGGTAGAATTATATTGTGAAAAAACTTATTTCCTATGCAAAAAGATGCTGAAAAATTATTGAGCAATGGAAAGGTAGAGGGTTTTCCACATGTCCTGAACTGGCAACTTTTGGAGAAACGTTAAAAATTAACAGTGACATAACCACCGTAATTCTGAGTTCAAGGCAAATAATCTGTTATGCAAAAACTGCATTTGATTTTTCAGTGTCTGACCTTCACACATTGGGCAGCATTCCCCAGGAACTTTTACAGGATTCAAGCAGTTCTGTCCACAGGCTGTGGCAACACAATGGGACTCTCCATTGATACACTGGCAGAAAGTGCAATCATCTTCCCTCCAGCGATCACCATGTGCTTGGATCTGGCTATCAGCATAACAGCCAGCCGGGTTACTAACTGGAGAAACCGAATCTGCAATAAAAAA
>NW_015236142.1:0-677 GCF_001447785.1 Gekko japonicus | reverse complement strand
CAACATCAACCCTATCACCAAAATGGTGTATCCTATTTCCTGACCTTGCAACCTTATTCTGAAACATCTAAAAGTCTTCCAAAGTACTGCCACATTAACAGATCACAGAAATCTAACCCATTACCAGAGCATGTTAAATGTGGTGACAATATCTTTGTTAAGAACAGACTGCAGAAGCATATCAGCATAACTGATAAAGGGCACTCTGCATCTCAGATACCACTTGAACAGCTAACAAAGGCTGGATCCAACAGCTTCCCATGCTTGAGCCTGCTCTCTAAGGGTGGTAGTGTTGATATCCCTATGTTCTGCTGATCATCGCCTTCTTGTACTATTGAATCTCTGAGCTGCAGTATGCATTGGTTTATTAGCATCATCCAAACTGTTACCAATACAGACTCTTGTGGCGAACATCTACTGTCACCCCCAGATATGATAAAAAGTAGAGCTCAATGCTATCAGCATGTAAACGACATCTCATTCCAGAATTCCAAACTACCTCATCTCACTGTTTCATGTATACGTTAAACAGCATAGGGGCCAAGATACAACTCTGAATACGACAACACATTATAGAAACAATCCCTTCGCACCACTGGCTGCTCGAACCTTATCTAACATGTAGAGCTGAATATCAATGAATAGATCTTCTACGCTGTCTTGGACAAGCAGTCCAG
>NW_015236141.1:0-677 GCF_001447785.1 Gekko japonicus | reverse complement strand
ACACATACACTAAAAATAATTGTGTTGAAGTATATACATTGTTGAAATCTACAAAGTATAAAAGAAAAAAAAGGAGAATTCAGCATAATGATGTGTAGCTAACCATATAGTTCCAAAGGCATGAAACAGTATAAAAATTAGAATTGATGTTATCTCATTAATAGTAAGATGGTAGATTGGATCCTAGCAGTCCGTTTCACTGGTCCTGATGTGTTCCTGTGGCCCACAGAGTGTGCTGCTGACACAAGAGGCTCCTCCACCCATGGAAGAATCTCTTGCATTGACAGAAAGCTTTTTGTATCACTGGAATACATCACTAACAGTAGAATGGACTTGTACTATCAACCCACTCTCTTAATATTAATATTCTTAATATCAATTCTAATTTTTGTACAGTTTCATGATTTAACACTGCTAATAGTTAATAAAATCGACAGGTAGGCTCCAACCCATTGAATTCCTATGCAACTAATATTAGTAGAGAATTATAAAATACAATAGAAAGAAAACATATCCTTTTATACATGTTAGCAAATAGCTGTTTTAACTTAAGATAAATTAACTTGCACTATTAATGGGTCATGTCAACTCAAAATGCTTTTGTCTCATACTTTCTCAGTTTCAGTTTATTCCATAACTGAATGAAAGGGTACTGTTGCTCTGTGAAGATTTTTTTT
>NW_015236140.1:0-677 GCF_001447785.1 Gekko japonicus | reverse complement strand
GGCTTTTGGGTGACTGTTACCCACCAGGCAGCTGGTTTGCGTCAGCTGTGTCTTCACCATCCACGCCTTCTCCCTTCCTTGATGGTGGACCGATAATTGTTTTATATTTTTTAAGTTTATCGTATCTTTTGTACTGTTTTTCATCAAGTGTATTTTATAGGCTGTTAGCTGCCCCGAGTTAGCTGTTCAGGGGAGAGGGATATAAATTTGATCAATAAATACATAAATAGGATGCGCTTACGAAACTAACCGTGCTGTTCTCCTCCCTTCTCGTGTCCTCGCCCGCAAAGGCGTGCACAGAAATGGTGATGCCCATGTGCTCAGACGGCGTCCACGACATGTTCGAGCCTCAGAAGTGGGACTTCCGCGCCTATTCGGACGACTGCTACAAGGTTTGGGGCGTGAGGCCTCGTCCCTCTTGGATCCCCACTTCCTACGGGGGGAGAAACATCAGCTCGCACAGCAACATCGTCTTTAGGTGAGGCGCCCAGGAAACAGGCTTCCTGCTTTGTCTAATAGAGCCTGAAACCATTTTCGCATTTCAGTGGCCAGCAAGGCCTTTGAATGGTGGTACCCCTCCCTGGCCAACAGTAGCAGCCCTGGAAAGAGACTGCTTTTCTGTGTTCTTTGTGTGAGAAGATAGAATCACAGAGTCGGAAGGTACCTCCAGGGTCATC
>NW_015236139.1:0-677 GCF_001447785.1 Gekko japonicus | reverse complement strand
AACTCAGCTTAGAGGGAATACTGATCCTGATCCAACCCCGTGGCTTTCTCTTGTTGGGCGAGGTATTTTGAGTCTGCCTTTGCCCCCCCCCCTGCTTTCCTCTTCCTGGGTTGGAATGCAAACTGCACATCATGTTTTCTGGACAGCTCTAGATGACTGGCATGAGCTATAAAATGTAAACCGGCAATGACAAAGGACCGGGGGCGTACACCCGCCAAGAGTCGCTGTTGATGTGGCATGTAATGGGGCTGTAACTTAATTTGATCCAGCCCTGAATACTGCTGCAGGAGACATTATCCTGTTTGGCACACTCTCTGCCGGGCGGGAGATCTATGCGCCGGTGACTTCGGAATTAAGCGAAGGCATTTATTACGGAGGCCTTTGCAGAACAGGGAGACAGCTCCCCACTCAAGGTGGCAATTGGGAACAGATGGAGGCTGCTAAGCAAAAAGCGGGGCTTGTGCGATGTGCAGACGAGAAGGATGTGTGCTGTCAAGGTAGATGGGCCACTCCGCAGAGGGATGCATTCCTGGGCCTCAGTCAGAGAGAGCCGGGAATTCTTCTTTATTTCAGGGCCAAATTGGACTGGTGAGGTGGCCTAGTTGATGGGTAGTATGGCTCAGCCTCCCTAGCAGGCAAGTCCTTCAAAAATAATGGGGAAGGGCTGTGGCTCAGTG
>NW_015236138.1:0-678 GCF_001447785.1 Gekko japonicus | reverse complement strand
TGCTCCGTGTGACCGCAGCCTATGTATGTCTTTACACCACAGTCTTCGCCATCAGAATTCCTACAACAAATGTTACCTTTCAAACTTCACATCATCAGTATTATAACTGGATTTATGAAACTTATATACCATAACAAAGCACATGTATCAGGCTAGTTATCAATATTTTGCAGCTAAAGACCGGCTTCATACAAACAACACACAAGCCCATAAAAAAGCTGAATCAAGCATGTGGATCATTTTGTTGCTCTGTTTCTGAAGGCCAAACTAGATGTTACATTTTTTAAAAAATGTAAAACTGTTTTCCAGACCCAAAATGGTGCCGGGGGAGAGTTATATTCCCCATATGTCCACCGAAGAGCTACCTCAGGCCTCAAAAATGGGGTGGAGGGGAAGGCAAGAGCCTCTCCTCTTCTTCATGTAGCCATTTACAACAACTCAATCAGGCTCTCCTTTATTTTTAAACAAACAGTCCTCACAGCTGCTGTGTGGCTGCAAGGAGAGACATTCAAGTCTGAGGACTCTCCTATATTAAAAAGGTCTAGTTTGTCTATGTCTAGACAAACCCTGAGCCTAAAACTATCCCTCTCATGAACTTTCCCTCTAAAATAACTGTGGGGAGAGACTTGGGGGGGGGAATCTCAAGAGTAGAACATCAGCTCTGCATGCAAAAGGTTG
>NW_015236137.1:0-677 GCF_001447785.1 Gekko japonicus | reverse complement strand
TGCCATTTAAAGAGAGCCTTCTTTTCCCCCTTGTCCTGTGCAACGGTGTGGAGAGGGAGCCAATCAGAAGCCTCAGTCGGCAGCGGGAGGGATGGCCTTAGGCCTCTTCGGTTTTGCAAAGTGCTCCCCAGTCTTTTATGACAACCCTATGAACAACTTCCCATTTTTCTGATAGATGAGGGATCTTGAGAATGGGTGTGGTTTACCTGGTGAATTCTTGGTGGAGCCAAAGTTGGGAAATAGACATCCTAAGCTACTAACCCCTTTGTTAACACATCTGATAGGGTGTGGGGTGCAGGATGGCATATAATAAACGTGTCACCCTAAGAATTAGGAGCAACATAGTTCTTTGTTTTTAGACCTTAACTTCACTGAATCCAGATATGGAGTTCTTGGAAGTTTTGACAGAAGGTTTGAACAGAGTACTTCTGGTGCGAGGAGGAGGCCGTGAAGTCATCACTATTTATTCCTAAAGATTTTGTGAAACACACTCATTGTGTATCAGTAACACCCATTTCTGGACCTGAACAAAAGACCTTTACAAATCTAGGACTAGTGACTTTGGGCTGGTCCAGTACTTCCTGAATACAGGGTAGAATCCAACCATTGAATCCTTTTTATTTTTATTATGCAAAATTGTGCAAAGAAAATTGTTTCCTACATAGATCTCTGATGTT
>NW_015236136.1:0-677 GCF_001447785.1 Gekko japonicus | reverse complement strand
TGTGTTAATTAATCTACTAATTAAGTAAAATGTTCTTCTGTAACAGAAAACGTCAGCAGAAAATTCTTAATTATATGTCTAAGTATTTATCTTTTGCAAAGGCAACGAATTTCCATACTTAAGAATCTGATATTACTTCACCAAGAACACTCCTGTCTTTTAAAATCATCTGAATTCTGATCCACCTACTAAGCAGGTCTTCTCAGAGGTTAAGTCCCCTGTTATTCAGGGGGTTTATTCTCAGGAAAGTGTCCTTAGGACTGCAGCCATTGTCAGGTCTAACAGCGCCAACACATACACCATTCCTATAACACTTGCTGCTGCCTGCCACCCAGTTTTTCCCAGCTTGAAGGGGAAAACAAGAACATTTCCCACTGATTTCCTGCTGCCCATGTGGGGAAAAATTCCCATGTGAAAGCAGTCATGGTTCCTTGGCACTGAAGAATGCAGAAGACTGCTTCCCTAGCAGATCTCCCTGGCGGGATTAAAATGGTTTTCTACCAAGCTAGATTTGAATTCAGCAGCACCTCAGAGAACAGCAAGATTTTAGGGGTATGAGAGTCCAAATTCCTTTTGTCAGACCTCTCCAAAGTTCATATCCCCAAACTCTTGTTAGTCTCTAAGGTGGTATGGAACTTGAAACCACCAGTTCTACTGTAGACCAACACAGCTACCCT
>NW_015236135.1:0-677 GCF_001447785.1 Gekko japonicus | reverse complement strand
CAGGCACACACCCATTGTTAGTAAGAAAGCTTAAGGTTTTTTATCCTGTGCAGTTATTTGCTTTATCGCCTCCCCACTGGGGCTGCTATACATAGAATCATGAAGTTGCTTCATGTACCCAGGAGATTTCAGTTTTTTGAACTGCAGCCACTGCATTGCATGAAAGCTATTCCCATGGAGACTGGCTAAGGCAAGGGGTTGCCAGCTCCAGCTTGGGAAATTAATGGAGATTTGGGGCAATGCCTGGGGAAGGCAGAGTCTGGGGAGAAGAGGGACTCAGTGTGGGATGGGATGCCATGGAGCCAGTCCTGTGCATGCCCCAGACGCCTATCTATAAAAGGGAGATTTGGCTATGCTTACAGATTCTAGAGCAACTGGGGCATGCTTAACACAGAAATGGAGCAGATCCAACCCCAGCCCTAGCCCAGCCCACCAGATGGTTATCCAAATGTGACCCTTGGACCAAAACATTTGGGTGCCCTTGGGAGAGGTGGCTGTGATTTTTCAGGAAATCTGCTACCAATATAGCCTGGATTACCCCTCAGGACCAAGGATGCTGAAATGTTGCATTAGTTGGAATTCAGGCAAGGAAGTTTACTGGATGAAGCCCCAGATTCCCAGTACCTTCCAGCTTACACTTGGAAGATTAATAAACACAATGAGTGCTTCTTCTTCTT
>NW_015236134.1:0-677 GCF_001447785.1 Gekko japonicus | reverse complement strand
TATTTAAGCCCTTTGAATTGACTTTGAATTCCATTTGTATTGTAAATATGTGAGCTTAGACAGGTACTTGGGGGTTTGATTAATAACATTTGTTTTCTTTTCAGGTGTCGGATAATCCGGTTTCTATCGCCCCAGCTCAGTATATCTGTGCTCCTGACAGCAAGCACACCTTCTTGGCTGCTCCAGCTCAGTTACTACTTGAAAAATACCTCCAGTATCACAGCCATCGCTTCTTCCCTCTCTCGCTGAAGAATTATTGCCACCCAGTGCTCTCTGTGGACTGTTACCTTAACTTAGGACCACAGGTAATCAGCCTCAGGGACTTAAAAGTTGCCTCTTGGTGGCTGTACCAGTACCTGAGCTCAGCTATCCATGTTCTTGATCCTCCTTTCTGTAGCCTCAAGAAGTGAGGAGTGGCTGAGGATGCTGAGTAAGTGGTTGGGGATTCAAGCAATGTTGCTAAAGTGAAAGAGGGGACGCCATCTGCTATAGGAACTTTTTAGAGTTGATGCCTGATACAGCTAGCCAAATGCTTCTGTACATATGGTGAATGGTTGACAGGTTGTTGTCTGCATTAGGCCTTTGAGAACAGTTAATCCCAGGGTGTTGCTAAATTACCGGGGATGGAATGAATGGCTTCTCTTGACTGGGGAGTATTTTAACAAAACAAATAGAAT
>NW_015236133.1:0-677 GCF_001447785.1 Gekko japonicus | reverse complement strand
GTTCAAAGAAGGGCAATAAGCAGTTTTGGAAATCTGGAAAAGAAGTCCTATAAGAAAAGGTTAAAGGGACTGGGTACATATAGCTGAAGAAGAGTGGACTGAGGGGATATGTGACCCCACTGTTCAAATACCTGAAGAGATATCTTAACAGAAGAGGATCGTCTTCTTCTCATATGTTCTAAAGGTCAGGACTAGATCAAACAGGCTTACATTACAGAGGAGAGAACGGAATGTTCTGTTGAACATCAAGAAGAACTTCCTGACTGTATGGTCATAAATGGAGTCCTAATGGTAAGATCTGTCAAAAAAAGAGAGCGTTTGCCTGTAATCATTGACTGACAGATTGAGTCGCTTATTGCTTATTTATACCATGACTGCCCAGCAGCTTGGAGAAGAGGGTGAGAGGGGAAAGCAGGACTATCGTCAAGCTCTGTGAGAATGCACATCCATGAAACGAGGCCAATTGCTCTTGTACTGTACCACTTGAAGGCTTGCAAAATAGTCCAGTGAACAGGCTCGGACAGTTCACAAACATCAAACTGATTGATGGCTTGGCAATTGGCTCCCTGTAAGCAGCCATTGAAAAGATGGCGAACCAAACCTCACTTGTTTGAGCATCCTTCCTCTCTCCTCCACTGTGCCCTTCCAGGCAAGGCCTAGGCTTCCCAAGTTCCCCC
>NW_015236132.1:0-677 GCF_001447785.1 Gekko japonicus | reverse complement strand
TGCATAATCTTGTAAACCTCGATCATGGCTAGGCATGGTACAAATATGAGGAGCAGAGCCTTTTGTCTTTGCCTGGTTAATACAGCATCCTTTGTGACAGCAGGACAGTTTTTCCAGATCAAGCTGCTGTCGTGAGGGACTTGAGCTAAAAAGCATATCCTGTCGCAGCAGTCGCAGATGGACTTGTCTTGTCCTTGGCACTTATTCCAAATCTCTGAGCTCGGACTAGAGAGAGAAGGTGGTGATCTGGCACTGCATTTAGCTGATTTTTTTTTGCCAAAGAAGTTTCCCTAGAAGATATCTTAGGCTTGTTCACGTTCTTCTCTTCCATCTTGTAGGATATCATATAGGAATAAAACCTAACTTAATTTTGATCAACCTGCTTTCGGGATTAAGTCCATATTTCCTTCTTGTAAGACATTTGTAATTGTTTTATGCATGGATATAAATGGATAGGAAATATTGGCATGGATTAGGATCACTCAGGTGAGATAGATATGTACCTTAAACTCCTAGTGTATAGTTCATGGAAATACCCAAACTGCTTTCCTGAAATAGCATTAATTTGATAGCCTTTGTTGTCCATGTGATGCCATTATTTTGACTATCATGTTTCTACATTTAGTTTTACTGTAGCCGACGAAAAACTAATAATCCCATTCTTCGAATTAATTAGT
>NW_015236131.1:0-677 GCF_001447785.1 Gekko japonicus | reverse complement strand
AAAATCTCATCCCTTACCCATGCAGAAATTCTCTGATGGATCCAACCCACTGGTTAGTGGATAGAGAGTTTCACATGACTCTGCAAGACCTAGATGCAGATCCTGCCTCTACCATGGAGTCATCATGTGAACTTGGGCAATTCACTCCTATCAGTTAAACTGGATTAACAGTGATCTATTCAGAGGATTGTTGTGAGGCCAAACAAAACAAGTATTTTGCAAATTGGAAGTGCTGCATAACGGATATATATGATGATCTCCAGGGCAGTACCCTTTTCGCAACTTCCCACTGAAAGCACGTGCTGTAACTGTAATTAGCACAAGCAGACAATTTGGTTACTAAAAACATTGGACTGAATCCAAAGGTACTTTTCCTCCAGGGATGTAAGGGAAAATGATTTTCACCAGCCCTCACCTCTCACTCATGAAGCTCCCTGAAAACAGGAAACTCTCAGGAACAACATGGTGGGGCAAAGTAGGGTCTGCAATGGGACAGGTGAACTGGCAAAATTTCCCTCTCTTCCACTGGTAGAAAATTACTTCTAGTTTCAACTCATTATTATAACTGTGCATGTGATCATGCATGTTGGTGTTCAGATATCTGCACAGACAGAAATGAATTAGACAAAAAATTCTAATGTGGTGGTCATATACCACAGAAGGAAGCCCTGCATATG
>NW_015236130.1:0-677 GCF_001447785.1 Gekko japonicus | reverse complement strand
ATCCCTGGCATCTCCATTTAAAAAGATCTCAGCAGGCTTTTGAAAGATCTCAGCTTGAGACCCTGGAGACTGCCAGTCAGAGTAGAGTAGACCATTAGGCAAGCTGACACTGGCCTCGGCCCTCCATGTGAAATACGGGGGCTAATTATATCAGCTTACTTCAGAGATTTGTTGTAGGGATTACAGTCAACGTGTGAAGCACTGAGTGTTATATAAGTATTAAGAATGATTCACGGCACCAACATAATATAATTTGTGATGTGCAGCAGGGTGCTTGACTAACCTGCTTCTATGTGCAGCGCATTGAATACAGAAATAAATTTGGCAAGATCCATGTAGAAATAACTTAAAAGTGCAAGTGGCTATGGCTTTAATTGCTCACATTACTCCCATGTAACTGCCTCACAATGTACAATGAACACATCATTTGAAATAATCCATGATAGCATGGTTATTGAGTCAGCCAATACATGTGTATACACACACAACATGCATTTCTACAAGGGATTCTTGGTGACCTTTAATGCGACCTCAACAGACAACCAATTTTGATGCACTTGAGAAGCAATGCCGTTTCCCCATAACGACCTTGGCTTTGTAAAGATAGAGAGGTGAGGGCAACGATACTTGTGCAGCTCTAGCAGAATGATTCTGTGGCAAATTGAGCCGTATATTTT
>NW_015236129.1:0-677 GCF_001447785.1 Gekko japonicus | reverse complement strand
CAGAGGAAGGCATTGGCTCCCTTGGGCATCTTTTGACCCTTGGGTATCTCCCCCCTAGTTCTGAAAGTGTTTGCAAACCATGTTCTTCTATAGACATTACCAATCTCGAGAGTATCCGCAAAGCTGCTAAGCAGGTGCAAGAGCATGTTGGAGAAAGTGGGTTGACCCTGCTGGTGAACAATGCCGCCCTTCGGCTGAACGGCGACCTGGAGACCGAGACGGCTGAGCAGATGGTGGCGACGTATGCTACCAACACTATTGGGCCTCATCAAGTGAGCCAGGTAAGTGCTCACTTCTGGTGGACTGGGAAACCTCTTCCCTGCGATTTCCCTGGCAGAAGATAAACTTTGTCCCTTGGTGCGAATCAGCAGCTCAATATCTTGTACTGAAAGCCAAGTTGCATAGCTAAATGGGCATATTGAACATGGTCTCGCAACCCTTGGTGAAGCTAAGCAAGTCTGACTAGTGCCTGGATGGGACACCACTTTGGAATCGTTGTCTAGGCTGCCCAGTTCCACACAAAGGCTAAATGAAAAATAATTCCCATACAGCGAGCTCCATTTGTGTATTTTGAGGTCACTCCCCTTGCAATTTCAGGTTATGCCACTAGAGGGGGTGCACGCACTTCCTCCACATTAAAGAGGCGCGAGAAGGGTCGAGGAGCCCCACAGCTTTTT
>NW_015236128.1:0-677 GCF_001447785.1 Gekko japonicus | reverse complement strand
ACTTATTAATCTGTAACACATGAATTTTACATACTGAATCTATTTCCATACTGCCAGCTCACTGCAAGTCCCACTTTATGCATCATATAGGAGAGGCAAAGAGCTTCCCTGTGGTGTGCTTACACAGCTTCACATTTAAACCTGGCTGTTAGCTGCTATGCATGGATAAAGACCAAATGCTGTATGCCTGGTGTACCAAATGCTGTACAAATGCACAAACCTACAAGAGTCTTTTGCCCTGCCAGAATTCCATTAAATCGGCATAAAAGAACAGAGAGGAAGGAAGATTCTTTTCAATGAGGGCACTCGAAGCTGATTTAAACGTGATGCTGACTGAGGGAAGATAACTCATCTGTGGACCTTACACAGGATCAGTGTCTCATTTAAACTGTGCTGCAATCCACATTCTTGAAGGCCTGAGCTAGCTTTGCACAGCAGATTTATGCCTGGCTGCACAGGAATAAGGTCACACTGAGGCTTATTACCTCTGAAGGGAAATAAAAGTTCTTTATTGGTGAAGAACTCTATACTGGACAGGAAAGAGAGTAAGAGGTTCTAGCTACCTATCAAGCAAAGCTAGGATGGAGAGAGATTGTAGAGAGCATGGCCGGTCCTCATGGCAGACCAAATGACAGAGAGAAAGAATGGAAGAAGTCGGAAGGAAGGAACTCCTAAGA
>NW_015236127.1:0-677 GCF_001447785.1 Gekko japonicus | reverse complement strand
ACTCGTCTCGGACCCGAGGATGACGTGGAGGCCTACCTGGAAGCTTTCGAACGGGCCGCCACGGCGGCCAAGTGGCCAGCGGAGCAATGGGCCTCCATTTTAGGTCCCTACTTGACCGGCGAAGCACAATCCGCCATGAAGGCGCTAGAGAGAGCGGACGCTATGTCATATGAGAAATTGAAGGCGGCCATTCTGGATAGATATGAAATAACGGCCGACACCCACCGACAAAAGTTTCGCTCGTTGACCTTTACAGCATCCGGGCGTCCGCGCGCCGTGATTGCTGCACTGAAAGAATCGGCCTCGAGGTGGCTCGCCCCCACGTCAGATGACGGGAAGCGGATAGTAGAGCTCGTCGTGATTGAGCAACTGCTTCAAATCATGCCTGCCAGGACCCGTCATTGGATAGCCTGTTGGCGACCCACCCGGCTGTCGGAAGTACAGGAGTTGTGGGGAAATTATCAAGCGGCCGAGGGACGAGAGGCTCCCGCAAAGGCCGACACAGCCCGCGCTATCCGCCCCACCGGGCCAGGGGGGCGAGGCCTGTCTTTTAGTGGGGAAAAGAAGCCGCCTGGTACCCTCACACCGGTAGGACCAGTACGGAAGGGCAATATACGGCCTTCGGCACCCCCATTCGTCCCACGAGCCAGCCTAGGTGGGTTGGCAGGTACAGGCCG
>NW_015236126.1:0-677 GCF_001447785.1 Gekko japonicus | reverse complement strand
CTTAACCACTTGAGCCACCGGAGCTCCAGAAAAGTTGTGTAGATTGAGTTAATAATCAATTGCACCCTGAAAGACAATAAGACTATTTGTAGGACAACCTAGAAGGGAAAAGGGTGTGGGTCAATGGGATGACGTTTTTCTACACGCACCAATTTTCAAATCGATTTAAACATTCGTGTCCAAACTAATAGTAAATGAATCAGATGGAGTTAACTAGAAGTCCTGCTAGATGGAGATGGAGATGAAGCTGGTCATTTAGCTGGAATGCTTTGGCAGCAACCACTTAAAAGCAGCCTGAAATCTTTAGATAAAAAGCAAATTACAAAGTCGCAAAGTGCCAATCATTTAAACATACAACCTGTGCTAGTGAAAGCATCCAGGCTTCACGGCAGTGTCACTGGGCACTGGCAGATAAGAGCATGTTTCCGACCTAGTGAGACTGAAGCACACATCTTATCTTGTTCCTATAGTGGTTACCTTTGATTATCTTCCTATACAATATTGAGACTGGGCACCACTGTTGAGGGATTGGTCGAAGATTAAGGTGAGAGACCAGGTATACATTTAAACACTGTAACGTTGGCTACTTTTAAAAAAAATCTATCAATTTTCTCAATCAATGATTACATTTTCATATCTGAAGCAAGTCACATAATCCCCCCTCTAGACTACAGCTC
>NW_015236125.1:0-677 GCF_001447785.1 Gekko japonicus | reverse complement strand
GTGACCATTCGAGGAAAAATTCACATTTCCCTTCCCCTGCATCCACTCCACAATCTTAGCCTTGTCTGGAAACTGTTTAGAAACTGAACAACACCTCCTCCCTGCCACCCAAGCAAATGCACCTGAGAATGTTTTAGATACGGATGGACAACAACTGTGTAAAATATTTGCAAGAAACGATCAAGACAACTGACCCAGATATAAAAGATGCTTGCCAAACAAAAGGATGCTTGGTCAGGAGATCAGTTTCATAGTTCACATCAATCAACAAGACTTTCATCAACAGCAAGGGGCCAATATTAATGAACTTGTACACATGCATCTTCAAAGAGGCTGTCCTTGTAGCTGATGAAGTTTCATCATAATCAGCAGTAGTTTCATTGTAAATAAGCTTTGGGAAACTGGCTTGCTGAACTTTGACTTCTCTTCCACAGAATCTCGTTTAACATTTTGATCTGGGGGAAAAATTGCTGAAGAATTCATGCATAATACAGCTGAGTATCACAAGTGGAACAAATTTGTATTCTGAACAAGGTAATTACAAATGTTTTGTGGAGTTGTGCTTCACTCTGGGACCTTGTTTCTCGCTCATTCCCATTTCAGTTTTGTTTGCCTAGCAATGTACTAGCAAGTTCCTTAACCTAAGCTAACTATGAACATAAGAACATAAGAGAAGC
>NW_015236124.1:0-677 GCF_001447785.1 Gekko japonicus | reverse complement strand
GTCTGTGTGTATTTTAAACAATCTACTGTGCAATTACTATGGCTGTCTTCTGCATTTAGGAACATCCCAAGGGAAGCATATTTCAAAAAGAAAATGCTAGAGACGATATTGATTTCCCAGAGCCTCTTGCATTTTCTAAACGGTCGGCCTCCGCTGTGATCAATCCATGAGAAATGACAGAGATGAACATTTGTGTACCCTTTCCATAAACACATCAGCCCCTCAGTAAAACAAATCCAATAAGAAACACCTCTGAAACAGATCAGATATGAGGGGCTGCCTGATAGCTTATGCCTCGGGCCTCCAGTTTATCTTAATACGATCCCATCGATTTACCTGCACTAATGCACTTTTATAGGAAACATAAAAGACTTGAGGGGAAGGGCAAGGAGAGCTGAGCTGCTCCGTCCACTCTGTTTAGTCGTTTTATTAAATTGGATTTTGCCGTATCGTCGATTGGGAGGGGCGGGCAGCTGCCTTCGGAGTTGTGCAGCAGAGGCTTTTTGATTCATTTATACCCCGCCTTTCTCCCCAACGAGGATCCAGACTGGCTTAACATCCTCCTCCTCTCCTCCATTTTGTCCTCACAACACCCTGTTCTGTGCCCATCAATGCCCTGGAAGAGGAATGTGAGAAGACTCAAGGGTGGCCAGCTCCTGGTTGGGAGATTCCTGGAG
>NW_015236123.1:0-677 GCF_001447785.1 Gekko japonicus | reverse complement strand
GGTCCCACCTGGAGGCTGACATCCCTATTCTGTACCCCATCAGAATGTGAATGCTGGTGTCTGAAAAGCTTTCTTTCTTTAAAAGTCTTTTAAAAATGGATGTGTACTCCTGAAGATAAAAACCAAGCATGATGGAATTGCTAGTGAATATTTAAGCACTGCTTGTGAACATGGTAAAAGCAATCCACGGTCTTGTTGGATGTGGGCAAGCGTCTCATCACAACCAGCATGTAAAGCAGAGAAGAGGATTCCTTTTTCCTAGGATCCACTGTTGCTTAGAGCTGAAAGTTAGCCGTGCTCTCTAGACTTACAGATGGCTTCCAAGGGCAAATCATTTTATTAGAAAGTACATCTTGTTGATTTTTCTGTTTAAGAAGCTGTTGCACGTCTCTCAGAAAAATGGCAGTGATGATTCTGACTGTTAATGGATGCATAGATAAAAACTTTCTATCAGCCCAGCAGGCGAGAGTACAGGGGGGGGAAATCTGTTCACGATTTTCCCATCCTTGTACCAGAGTTTTGAAGCAACTTGAATATAGTAGCTGCAGAGTTCTGGATGTCAGGGGTAACTGGCAAACTGTGCAATGATGTTATACTAGTACTGTCAATAATAACAGCAGCATCAAATGTGGTCCTTTAACTGCCGTATAAGTGGTATTGAGCAGAACATATAGCTT
>NW_015236122.1:0-677 GCF_001447785.1 Gekko japonicus | reverse complement strand
GGGGACAAATGGAATATTGTTTCATGATGGTGAATGAACAGCAGTATTAGAATCTTCTTGTTAAATTGGAGAGGTTTAAACAACCCAATTAAGGGTAAAAGGATCGCTAATATTCTAGACAAAAGAGACCTGACATATTCGTTTTGCAGAAAGCACATGTGAAAAATCCATCTTCTCTGACACCGAAACTGAGATCATTCTCTCAACAATATTGTGCAGGAGAGCGGTGGTGGTGAAATTAATACATCTGCAGGAGGGGAAGAGGACTGTAGCAGCAACCTTTGCCTCCATGTATTTGCATGGACTGGAGCAGTGCATAGAAGTGCTGGTTCCAGGTTTAGGGGCAGACAATGCCCAGGAGCCCCCTTCTGCCCACCACCAGGCCAATCTCATGCCTCCCCTTCCACCTACCCACCTGCCTCTCTACCTAACTGTGCATCTTTCCTCTTCTCACAAGCCCTCCCACTACCTCCAATGACCCAAGGATGCACTTCCATCATAATGAATGACCTTTCAACCAACAGGTTTGGCTAGTCCTGCAGCTGGTTGTTATGGCCAGTAGAGGGCTGCCACATTGCAGCACCTGCATGCACTTTCCCACCAGTTCCAGGAAGTGAGAGCATGGGTGGCAGAAGGTCTGCAAACAAATGGGCAGGGAAGGGCACATGGACAGGTGG
>NW_015236121.1:0-677 GCF_001447785.1 Gekko japonicus | reverse complement strand
ATCCCAGTAGTATGTGGCTGACCTCTGCTGGAATGTGGATTCAGAGCTGGAGCAACTGTTTGTCTGATCCTGCAGGGCTGTCTTTATTGGACCAAAGTAATACTTGGGCATACGAGGCGGTTCTGTCTCCACACTACAGGTGCTTTCCACCCTTCTGCTTGACGCTCCTATCCTTATATACTCTCTGCCCTGCATCTCCTTTCTCTTCCAGGCTCCTGAACAACGAGGGCTCTCTCCTTGCATATTCCGGTTACGGAGACACGGATGCCAGAGTCACGGCAGCCATTGCCAGCAACATCTGGGTGGCCTATGACAAGAACGGCCACCAGGCATTCAACGAAGACAACTTGAAGTTCATCCTCATGGACTGCATGGTACGTACCGCAGACCGTTTCCAAGGGCTGCTCTGCCACCGACTCCCTGGGAAGCTTTGGGCTACTTGGCATGTCCCTTTCCTGGTTGGATCCAGCAAGTACGTCCAAATGTGCTCACTTTTAACAGCAGCTGCTCCATGTTTGCATACAGAAAGAAATGGTCTAGGGGAGGAGCAACCAAGAGTCTGATGTGGAAACCTTGCTGGTCTGCCAGGGGCTTTCATAGGGGGTATGAAGGCAGGCATCTTCTAAGGGGGGAGGCAGGTATCTGGGTAGGGGATATTAGGCCTTTATTCTGCAAAA
>NW_015236120.1:0-677 GCF_001447785.1 Gekko japonicus | reverse complement strand
GGGTTATTATGGACGGAGCATAAGAGTAGGAGCAACCCTAAAATGAAGAAACAGCAAAGCACCCCTCTCCTGCTTGGATACAGGTAATCAGCCGGCTTTGCCAAGAAGCAGGTAATTTATGCTTCAGATAAGAATAGTTCTGCCAAGTGCCTTACCTGAGGACAATAGGCTTTGTAACCTCAATTATCTGAACAAGAAATGGAAACAAGGAGAGCAAAAGATTGCATCAGCCCTGAGCATCAACTGAAGCATGCCTACCCAAAGGGTTTAAAAACACAGAACAAGCATCTGGTTTAAAAATGGAGGTACTACCCTAGGGAGAAATTGTTACAACATGGATCTTTGCAGTTTCTTCCCTACATAGTGTAGAAGAATAAGTAGAGCAAAACACAAGTGTTTTTAGTGCTGCCCAGGGGTTGTTTGGAGCCGGAGCGCGCCGGAGCACTGCCCCGGCAGCCCTTCCCCCACACTCATTTTTTCTAGAGTCGCGCCGCCGCTGCGATTTAAACTTTAAATCCCTTCTCTATGGAGTCACACCATAGAATATAATGGAAACATCGCGCCGCTGCTGCAGTGCAACTCCAGAGTTTCGGTCTGCAGAGAGGGCGGGGGGGACCTCTAGGAGCCTTCCTCAGTGAGCCAAGGCAAGCTAAGGAAGGCACGGGGAGGCATTTAAA
>NW_015236119.1:0-677 GCF_001447785.1 Gekko japonicus | reverse complement strand
ATCCAACATTGGCTTCTTGTATGTTCTTAAAACTGCATCAAACTGGGCACACAACAACTCTGGAATTACAGTAAGAAATGTTCCCGGTTAAAATAAGAGACAAGCAACACAGCGCAGTGAGAAATTTCAGATTGAACTGCAGAAAGGGGAGAATTTATCCCTACTTTTTTTGGGGGGGGGGTTCCCCTAATTCCAGAGATATTTCTCCTGAGGAGGAACTCCCCAAATTCACCTCAGATTTTGTTTTCACTGGAATGCTGCAGGTAACTCCAGTTTTACCTGTCTAAAGCAGGACATCTCTGAACACTACAGAATTTTGAAATCTAATTTAATGTTCCTGTCTGGATCGATCAGTTCAAGCTGTCCCCCGACTTCTCACTCTTGCCTTCTTTTCCATCCAAATGATTAAAAATCAGCAAGTGTAGTAATGAAGTGCAGAATGGTTGGAAGGCTAATCGGGACAGCATCACACCAACAGACTTGTCAATGGTGTTTTACAAAGGTGTTTAGTGACATTTTACTTCTTGGTCTGCCATCTGTAATTAAGGAATTGGCCTCTGTCAGTATTCAGTATTCAGTGAGATGACAAGGCAGGTAAGAATTAGCTGCAACGGCTAAGTGGTGAACAAAGAAGAGGAGGAACTAAGTCTTTACTTAGAGAGAGCCAGTTTGGTGTA
>NW_015236118.1:0-677 GCF_001447785.1 Gekko japonicus | reverse complement strand
GCTCTTCACAGTGGAGGGATGCAGGGCTCCACTTGGAGACATGAACCTGCCCTTTTAGCAGAGGGCAACCTTCTTCGAAGTCAGCATGGTGTACTGGGTAGCATGTCAGATGTGAAGTGGGGAGACCCAGGGTCCCATCTTTCCATAAATACTGTGTGATGCACTAAACAAAGGCGGGGGAAAGCTTGATTATCTTGTTTTATACCTTCAGGGCGCGGATCCTAACTGCACCAACAATCATGACCAAGTTGTTCTGACGTTGGCTGTCCTGAACAAGCACCATGAGGTCATTCCTGTTCTGGTGCAGAAAGGCGCAGATATTGATCATCAGTCAGGACCGTGAGTTACCCATCGGAGGTTGATTCTTTCCAATCAGCGTTCAAATTTATTCTTCAGCCATGGGGCCCTGGCGGCAATGCTTAGGGCAGCCTCTCTTCCTGCCTGCATAATGGAGGAGAACTCCACTGAGCCTCAGTGAGCTCAGAAGCGACATAAAAATTAAAAATCCTCCATGGTTCAGATACAGAAACCATTTGCAGAGCCCCTCTTCAGTTAGCCTCGTTCTAGTGTTTCATGGGGGCTCCTTTTCCATTTTGGTGGCACCCCTGGTAATTAGCAACCCTTGGGTGAGGCCAAGCTGTTGGTGCTTGGGTTGTCACCACCAGATGCCCCCCCCC
>NW_015236117.1:0-677 GCF_001447785.1 Gekko japonicus | reverse complement strand
GCCCTGGAAGTACCACGTACCTGAGTGACCTTTTCTGTGACATTCTGGGTACGCTCTGTCACCTTGTGTGGTGCGATGATCTCGATCTCCGTGGTAGAGCCGGAGCGATGTTTTTCCAGGTTGAACTCCACAAAGTTGAGGGTGAACTGTGGGATCTGGCTGATGGTCCTGTACTTCATCAGATCGGAGTCTGATGTGGAATTCTGGCTGGGCTTGAGCTGGGAAGCTTCTGAGGAGGAAGGGAATTAAAATGCCATCAAGTTGGGAGGCCCACAACGTTTGCAATTGAAGAACCCACAGGTGTGCATGGCCTGAAATGACTCACTCGACACTGCAAAGGGATGTGGGGCAATTGGCCAAGGAGGACTGTCGGACTTGTTTTAAGTGGGACGGCAGGATTTCAGTTTGGTGCTTGCTGGGGGCATACTTTTGTGGAATGAGGGAATCAAAGGTGGCCCTTCCAAATGAGGCAGGGCACAGCAAAAGGGGCTGGCAGCTCATGACCCCCTTCCGTTCTGAGGACCATGGAGCTTCAAGGGGAAGGGGAATTCCTCCAGTGGGTGAGGCTTGGAAAGAGCTTTGGTCTGCCAGTTCTGTTCCGATGATCGCCCTGCCCGCTACATGCTGAGCATCTGCAGGCAGCCCCTCCCCTGTGGCGCCTTCTGCAGAGAAAGACG
>NW_015236116.1:0-678 GCF_001447785.1 Gekko japonicus | reverse complement strand
ACTAGTGTGAATCTAGTGATCAGAGTGTTGAACTAGGATTGGGGACAATTAATTACAAGCACACCATGGAAATTAACTATGGGTTGGATCCTATCAGGTCTCCCAGTTGATGCCATCTGATTCTCCTTCACACCATAGCCTCCCTTTCACACTGCAGTCCCCTCCTATCTGACTTTTGTCCACATGTGTCCCATGATCTCCAGCATAATTCTTTTCAGTGGTCTGCCCTCTTTCATCAGTGGAAAAGCTGGTAAGAAGCACAACTTGTACTGAAAAAGTAGTCAGGAGGCATATACATTTCTACTAGATTTTGGGGAGCATATCAGTCCCTCTATTCGTAGCCCAATTAACAGTGAACCCAGTGGATATTCATCACATGCATATAATAACCCCCCCAGGTTTACCAATTTGAAAATTTACAATATTTACAAACTTTTCTTCTTCTTCATAGGTCTCTTTCTACCACATGCCCATAGCACAGCTTTTGAATGGCAAATACTACTGCAGTGGAGGTCACCCTAAATTCCTCTCCCCCTAAAGAAGCCAATGCTCGCAGGCTATGCAGAATAAAGGAACACTAGCTGGCAAAGGAGAGTCTTCAGCCAAATACAGTAATGGGTCAAAAGAACACTCAGGCCCCGATCACATGCAGAGTTTGCCATGGGAGAGCCACGAATG
>NW_015236115.1:0-677 GCF_001447785.1 Gekko japonicus | reverse complement strand
GTTCCTGCTACAAAAAGAGCCCTTTTGCTGTAGTGCCAAGTTCTAATCCCCCAATTTACATTAGCGGGGGGGGAGTGAAAAGCAGTTAGTGGGCCTGATAAATATTAAATATTATATTAGAAGCCACTGATAACCTCTCATCCCTCTGTTAAATTTGGAAGTTCTCAGAATCCACAACCCTTAGCATACAGGCACACAGTCTATTTCTTAACTCACCAGGCATAAACTCCCTGAGTGAGCCAGCCACCCCTGCCCTGATGAGATAATGGCATAATAATGATATGGGTGATATCAACATAACTCCTGGAAGAGGGAGGAATTGGGGGAAATTTTGCTGGCCTGCTGGTAGCAAGCTTTACAGTAGACAAAGTCCATCTAGACTGATTTTTTTCCACCTCTTCCTACAAGCATTTACATGAGTGGGATGGGGCCTTAGGTGTGAGCCCTTGGGTAAGAGCCAAAAGGTATAGCCAAAGGGTTCCTGGCCCTCGAATCTCAGCTTGGAGGTCACAACTTGGAATCTTGTGGATTTTCTGGGCCAAGCACAACAAATGGGTGTTGGCATATAGAAGTCCTTCAGCGCCATTTGGTTGGGTACCCTCAAGACCAAATAAGTGACCTCATTTAAGGGGATCGTGCATGCAATAGAGTGGCTGAGAGGTCCACAAAAATTCCCA
>NW_015236114.1:0-678 GCF_001447785.1 Gekko japonicus | reverse complement strand
GTCTCCCAGATCCTAGTCCGATGCTCTAATCACAGCACCACGCTGGCCCTCTCCTGCTTATTGCACAGTTCACCAATTGTGAAACGGACACGGAAATGTTTGTTAAGGGTGTGGCTAGTCCACGGCCACCTAGCAAGCTTCTGTGGTAGAGTGGGGCACTGAATTGGAGTCTCCCAGATCCTAGTCCGATGCTCTAACCCCAGCACCACCCTGGCTCTCTCCTGCTTATTGCACCGTTCACCAGTGGTGCAACGGACACGGAAATGTTTGTTACCTCCAGATCAGAAGCTCTGTTGTTTGTCATCCATCCCCCGCTGACATCCTGGTAGGATTCCAGTTTCTGCCTAGTCACTATAAGCCACTGTTGGAGCTCCAGTAATTTGTCATTGAATGTCCAGTGTTCCTGCACATGCAGCTTACTCCGGGCCATCATAACCTGAAAGTGACCCCAGGAAAGACTCAGTGACATTGGCAACCGAATGCCAGCAAATAACAGTTTTAAAACATCGGGATCAGCAATGAATGCTGCAGGAGCATAAGCAGAACGAGAAACAGATTCCGTGTCATACTTTTTATCAAGGCCAATGAAAGCAACACAAAACATTGTGCAAGCTTTCCAGTCCATCAGAACTCTTTTTCAGGCTAGATGAAGACCAGGCCCTATGAGGAAAGGCTGAG
>NW_015236113.1:0-678 GCF_001447785.1 Gekko japonicus | reverse complement strand
ATTGAACTTCTTTGTCTATTTGCATATGGTTAATTTTGATGAGGTCAGCCAGATTCAATGGTATTTGAACACCAAGATACGACATTTGTGTCTTAATCCATTGAAAGGAGTATGCTTCTTTAATCTTTGCTGAGGAATCACTGGACAGGTTGATAGGAAATAAGGTTGATTTTGTTTGATTGACCTTTAGGCCTGCCACTTCACCAAATACCTTAAAAACTCGTTGAATCTCCGCAATTGACGTTTCCGGGTTAGATACATAAATAGTTAAGTCGTCAGCAAAGAGGCTGACCTTGAACTCCTGTCCACCAGTCTTGATGCCTTCGATATGTGGAAACATTTATCTGATTAATCAATACAGTGTTGTCCTCATAAATAATACTGGTCTTTGCTTTATAGGCTCACTTTTTAACTGTGCCTGCATAGTATCATCATCTTGCATCTTTAGACATGCTGTTCTTTAAAGAGAGAAATACAAGCCAATGTTTGTAAGATACAGTCCCTCTGAGCATGTACAGAACGTCTTTCCCTCAAAAGTGGACAACTGCATTCTGTCCCCAACACCCACACAAAATGAATAAACACAAGTATATTTTTCAGGGCACACAATAGTCCTGAGCCTCCACTCCTCTCTTTTAGGGAGTACTGCCCATATCCAGGGGTCGTTTCGTAGAAAAA
>NW_015236112.1:0-678 GCF_001447785.1 Gekko japonicus | reverse complement strand
GGCCCTTGTAATAGCAGAAAGGTGGGATAAAATGTTGGTAAATAAAAGACCACTGCAGCCCTAACCATCCTGGTTTCTTCTCCCCTTTGCTCTGTTAGCGGGAACTAGCTAATAATGAAGACTGCCCTCACATGTGTGCCTACAAACTTGTGACAGTGAAGTTCCGTTGGTGGGGCCTTCAAGGTCGAGTGGAAAAATTTATCCAGAAGGTGAGCTCTCACCTGGGTTCACTAGGGGTGTGTTGGGGGAAGGGGCTGGCTTTGGATTGTCGAGGTTGCTGGGGTAACGGGTCCTGTGGAATCCACAGTCACCTCATCTTTTTGGGCAGAGGAGGGCGAAAGCCGAGGCCTAGTTAGTTCTGGAGCACTGCCGCGTGAGACCAGAGAGGGGTTCTGCTCTCTCCAGAGAAGAGGCTGGTTTGGGTTCCTTGCTTGTGTCTTCAGGGTCCCAGTTCCTTCAAGCTCTTCTTCTTCTTCTCCTCCTCCTACAGCAAGAAAGACGGCTCTTTACCAACTTCCACAGGCAGCTCTTTTGCTGGTTGGATAAGTGGGTGGATTTAAGCATGGCCGACATCCGACGGATGGAGGAGGAGACTCAGAGGGAACTTGACGAGGTATTTCGGGGAAGAGGCTAGGGGTGTCACGCTCGCAGACTTTGGAAGTAAGGCTGCTACTCTGT
>NW_015236111.1:0-678 GCF_001447785.1 Gekko japonicus | reverse complement strand
GGGAAATGGGACCTTATCTCCTGATAGTTTCATCTCTTCATTCTCAGAAATAAGTGCCTGCTCCTCTTCGTCCAATATTTGTGGGCCGGGCACCTGCGTGAACCTTCCAGGAGGATACACCTGTCTTTGTTACCCTGGCTTCCACCAGCATCCCAGTCATACCTACTGCATAGGTATTCCAGTAGCTTTTGTTTGGGCTTATTGGAGGGGTTTGGGTACAGGGGCAGGGAGAAGGAACCAGAAAGACTACCTCAAAATTCCAAAGACCCCCCCCCCAATTAACAAAAACATGATGTGAAGGCTGGAAAATAGCCCAGCCCAATACTATCAGAACTTGGTTGAGCTGGAACCTGCATGGATGACTTTCAAATTCCTATCTGCTGCCCTAAGAGTGCCTGTAAAGAGGGTGAGACTCAGAGCCATTGCCCCATTGACCTTGACACTCTCTTCTTGATTCAGATGTTGATGAATGTGAGAGAAATACATGTGGTGGGAATGGCCATTGCATCAACAATGAGGGCTCCTATTCTTGTCTCTGTTTCTCTGGATACAGTCTTCTCACCACACAGGACTCACAGACATGTCAAGGTAAGTAGTACGTTTGTGGCACCCAACTACTTCCAGTGCCACTTCCTGGAGGATAAAAGTCCTTTTCAGTGGTTATATTTGGGGGTATTT
>NW_015236110.1:0-678 GCF_001447785.1 Gekko japonicus | reverse complement strand
CCTATCCTAATCAAACATCATTTAGGATAAGTTTAGGATTTAGAGGATTGTATGTTTTCACCTTCATATCCTTGCTTGACCAGATCATGTACACTATTTTTATTTTTGTGTATTAAACTTTATTATATTTTGAATGCTTCAGTCCTGATCTCTGTAAACACACACCACAGCTATTCAGTACTGCTTCCGAAAGAGCAGTAAAAGAGAAAGGCTGATTATGAACGTGATTGCTTGAAACGTAATAGATTGTCCCCAAGCTAGGTAGTACAAGCAAAGTAGGAGACAGGGCAACCATTAAATGGCAACATGGTTGTGGATGTGCAGATGTGTCTTGCAGGGGATACCTGTTCACATTTGTTGGTGGCAGCAGTTACTACCCAGGGATAAGCTGATAACCCCAGGGAGTAAGGGGAAGAGGTTGTTTTGCCACGTAGAGACCTAAGATGGCTATGGGGCTTTTCTGATCTCCTGAGACCTGAGGGAATGGGCCTTGCGAGAGTGCTCTTTCACAAATAGTAGAGGACATGGTTTGGAAGTCTGCATTGGGAAGGAGGGAGTTATGTGAGGGAAAGTGCTCTTGCTTCTGGCAGAGTCTTTGAATTCAGCCCTTACAGAGCAATCCTAAATAGGTCTACTCAGAGTCCTACTCAATTCTATTCAGTGGGGCTCATTCTCAAG
>NW_015236109.1:0-678 GCF_001447785.1 Gekko japonicus | reverse complement strand
TTTCATGCAGAAAATGGAGGGTTGCCACAAGTATATAAAGATATTCTGTATTATACATCATTTGAAAGTATTTTTTCCATATCAAATCCTAAGAATGTTTTTTATTTAGTAATTCAGTTAAATGCGGCAATGATGCAGTTATCAATAATATTACATTTGAGTCTTGGATTTTAGATATTTAGAGTTGTATAAACTGGTTGTGTAATAAATTAAAAAAAACTTTTAAAAGGAACATTTCATGAGCCATTTGGAAAGAGAAATTTCACAGGGTTCTCCCACACATCCCATTTCCCCCCAAAGTCTTGATCTTTTTCATTTCAGAGATTGATGGAAATTAGAGGAGAAAAGATGGGGCCAAGTACAGAAAGAGGAAACATTTCTGCACATCTGAAGGAACCACCAGGTTTACAGGAGAACCTTACATTTAAAAAGTAAAAGTGGAAATAAAATCCCCAAATATCACAAGAGTACTTGATGAGATCTCAACAACCATTTTGGATTGCTTAGGTAATCCAAGATGGTGGGGAGCACTGTCAAATTGCAGCCAACTTACTGTATTTCTGAAAACATTTTTATGTTGCCTTTCCACTTGCTTAGGGTCCACAAGGCAGCAAACATTAGAAAACACCATTAAAACATTGAAGCAATTAAATACAGTTAAAATTATAAAATAATTCA
>NW_015236108.1:0-678 GCF_001447785.1 Gekko japonicus | reverse complement strand
CATTAAAGGTGCTCACCATAATGCACCGAAAACAGATCAAGCTACAGCAGGTAACACTTCATAACAGAGGTTGGCACTGCAGGCAAGCTGTATATTGGGATGGGATGCGGAGCAGCAGAAGGCTCATTCCCTCTTCACACACTTATTTCTATTTAGTGCATTTTGATCTCGCCCTCCTCCAAGGACCTCAGAACAACCCACTTGGCTCTCCCCGCCTCCATTTTAGCCTCATAGCCACCCTGTGAGTAGATCAGGCTAAGAGAGAGGACAGCTGGCCCAAGGTCATCCAGCAGCTCTCATGGCAAGCAGGGGTTCAAAGCCACGTCTCCACCTGTCCTTCTCTGGTGCTCGAGCCACTAAATCACACTTTCGGTCACCTGAATTGGTCTTTGGGACATTTCTAACGGTAGCCTGGCTCTGCCCTGGCCTGGATGGCCGGGGCTAGCTCCGTCAGATCTCAGAATATAAGCAGGGTAGGCCTGGTTAGTAGTGGGATGGGAGACCACCAAGGAATACCAGGGTGGCTATGCAAAGGCAGGCAATGGCAAATCCCTTCTTTTGAGAACCCTGTGGGGTTGCTGTGACTTGACAGAGCTTTCCACCAGTCTGGATTTGCTGCAGAGTGCAAGCTGAAGGTACTACGGTATTATATCCTAAGCATATTGGCAGTAGGGTTTC
>NW_015236107.1:0-678 GCF_001447785.1 Gekko japonicus | reverse complement strand
ATTTTTGTTACTGTGAGGCATCTTGTGACTCTATATGAGATTAGAGTGTTGGGCCAATTCCTTTTGAATAAATATAGTATTTGTATTGTTGTAATTCTGCTCTTTAGGATTATTGTTAGCTGCCTCGTATATCTGTTAACACAGAAAGGAAACACACACATTTCCCAAAAAAACTAAATGAAAAGTAAGCACACATACGGGTCTTGTCCCCATTAGCAACAGGCCACACAGAGCTTACCTTCAGCGGAAGGGATTGACCTGACGGACGAAGCTGCCGATCTTTTCATCCCAGAGAGACTATATGGTCCTTTTTTGGTCAGGTCCGTCGGTGGAGATGCATTCTCCGGACCAGTGATGGAGGCAACGCTCTGACAGTCAGACTCTACGTCCGTTTTCGCTGCATCCTCCTTCGAGGATGATTCGGGACTCGTGGTCCAAAGGCCCAAATTCTTCTGCCCATTGGAAGAAGGGGATGAGGCGATCCAAGGAACTCCTCCTGCTTTCTCCCTGGGTTGGGGAGACGTGGATTTGGTGGTGCTGTTTTGTTCTGAGGAGTGAGAGGAGAGTGATTCAATGCTGCCCATGGGAGTGCTATCTGGACTGCTACTGTATGAGTCACCTGGAAGGGTTGGAAGAAAACAAGCCCATTTTTCAAAAGGGACATTACACTTTACTTAT
>NW_015236106.1:0-678 GCF_001447785.1 Gekko japonicus | reverse complement strand
TTCAACACATGATGCCTCTGGTGGGAGAAGGAGGTGGGAGAAGCAGAAAAGATATTCTTGGCTCACACCAGCCCATGCTCCTTCCTCTACCTGGTCTGGCCAAATTGAACGAAGCCAGGCCGGGTAGCAGCACTGACAGTGTTCATGACCAGGACACAAGCACAGCCTGCACAGCATGGGGGAAGAGGAGAGAATCAATATATCACAATATCAAATTACATCAAAGAAATGGAGGTAATTAGGAAAATAATTGAACATGAAAATAAATTAAAATGTATGTGCATATCCCTAAAAAGATGTGCATTGACATGTTGCATATATGTTTCACGCAACCCTCAGAAGAAATGGAGATACTCTTGATTTCCTACAATGCACTCCAAGGTGGCTATGGGTTCCTGACATTATTTTGAGACCACAGGAATGAGCTACACAGCAAATGTCTAAACCATGAAAGTAACATAAGAATCGGACCACACTTACAGTAAAGGATTTGAATTCAAGCCAGTTTTCTCCCACTGAATAGCTGCAATTTTCATGGGGAACAAAGCTAGCAAAACTGTGAACTTCTTTTAAAAGTGCCAAAAACGTGCTGTTTAGCAGATGACCATACACTTCATTTTTTTTTTTAAAGGGGGGTGGTTATAAACCCGGTTATGCCCTTTCAAGTTTCTGGCACTG
>NW_015236105.1:0-678 GCF_001447785.1 Gekko japonicus | reverse complement strand
CCCCCCCAGCCTCAGAACTGCAATAGGAAACCATCTTTAATTATTTTTTCTGCTAAGGAATGCACTTAGGAAAAGAACTGGACTCCACATTCATGCATAAGAGATCAATGGAAGTAACAGATACCCTGCAATTTTTTTAAGTTTAATTAAGCCTTAAGGCTGTTAAAACTGCACCAGTCAGAAAGCTCTGCTCATTAGCATCAAATGAGTGCTTTGTTAGTTATTTCAGCATAAGCTTTAGGTCATGTTAGTTATTTTAAAGTCTCTCCCCTTGGATGTTATGATAGCAGAAAGGAAGCTGGTGAACTGTGCCCCCAAGCGGCCTTCTTTTTCTTGGTCCAACCTGCCTTCACTCCGAAATCTCTATCATGGCTCCTTGGCTTGCAAAATGTTATTTCTGAATGGTTCTGCAATCCATCTGTGTTCCGGAAATTTGGATCAAATCTTGAATCGGGGCGGGGGAAGGGAAGGTTGTCCCTCATTTTACACTTGTATTGTTTAAATATTTCAAATGCCTTATTGATAATAGTTACACTATGCCTGTGTTATCCAGAAGATGGCTGTACTGAGTTCTCTGATTTCTGGAGCTGGAATTCAGGTAGCACACGGCTGAGTCCACTTTTAGAAACCAGGGACTGAGAGTGATGAAACTGGGCAGGAAGACAGATGCAGAGTTGC
>NW_015236104.1:0-678 GCF_001447785.1 Gekko japonicus | reverse complement strand
AGGTGGTCCTGCAGGTACGCTGGTCCCAGTTTTATCATTCACCCTCTGATATAAAGCTCTCCAACGGACCCTGAGCTAGTCTCAGCTTAACCTTTCTCGCAGGGTGGCTGTGATGACTAACCCCATGTATATAAGCTCCTGGGAAACAGCTACCACTGAGCTGAGCCCCACCTCTAAAGCGGCTGCCTGGATCCTACCCACTGCTAGTAAGGAGATATGGCCCACTCCTAGCTTAGAGTCCTGTTTCAAAATGAGCTTGGCTATCTTTGTTAGAAAAGAGAGTTCTCTTGAGTGATTCAAGGCACCCCTTAAATAGGAGGAATGAGTGCCATGAATCTTGTGGGAAATTACACGAGGTCGAGAGAAGTGCATGAACACTTCGAATCTTGTGGGGAATTACATGAGGTAGAAAGGACAAAAACAACTTGAATGCCATGGGAAAGTACATGAGATAGAACTAAAGTGCACAGTTATCTTGCATCCCATGGGAAAGTACACAAGTACCTTAAATGCCATGGGAAAGTACATGAGGTAGAATGAAAGTGTACGGATACCTTGAATCCCATGGGAAACTGCATAAAGTGGAACAAAAGTGCATGAATACCTTAAATCCCATGGGAAAGCACATGTGGTAGAACAAAAGTACATGAATACCTTGAATCCCATGGGAAAGTGCAT
>NW_015236103.1:0-678 GCF_001447785.1 Gekko japonicus | reverse complement strand
TTTGCAGTAGACTACATACCAGCTTTCCTCCACTGTTGTAAGACAGGAAACTGGACCTTCAGTGTTAAAATAATCAAATGGGGTGGGGTGCTAGCACCCTGGGAAGGGTCCTCTTGTAGCTGCTGAAGGATGGGCAACTAATCCTCCCTAGGAGGATGGGCAACTAATCCTCCCTAGGAGGCTGACTAAGGGCACCTCTTAGACAAAATAAACAGGATCCTTGTAAACCCACTTTGTATTCACTGTGACAGTGTTGATTGTGATGAACTAATTAGCTGTTAAGTGGTGTGATAGGTATTTTTAATGGGGAAATCATTCTAATTCTGCATTAATGAATGTACTGTTACTTTAAAGTGTTATTTGTTTATGCCTGTGAGTCAATAAGGCGAGCGGGGCAAAAAACATGCCAGGCTCCCATGCTTCACCAAAGCAAGGAAATAATTGTGATTTGTCTCCGAGGAACGATAGCATCTTCATAATTAGAAATGTCAAAAAAGCAAGTTTGCTATTAAGATTATTGGCCTGGCAAGATAGTTATCATAGTAAATTAGATTCAGCATCTCTGTTTTTCGCTGGTTCGTGTCGCAGAGCAGCTTCCCGGTTATTAGCCAGTGATTTGTAAAACATGAAAATGATCTTGGTAATTGCTTGTGCCTATAAATTTTCAAAGATAGGTAT
>NW_015236102.1:0-678 GCF_001447785.1 Gekko japonicus | reverse complement strand
CTTCCTTCCTCTTTTTGCATCCTGATGAGCCATTTGTGGTCACAAATCAATCAAGATCTCCCAAAAATATGTGACGAATCCTATTACCATTTCCTCTCAAATGGCACATTAGTCCCACCAGTCTCATCTTATGAGCATACAATGCTTTTGATTGGATGGTTTACATTGAAACCCTCTGGTCAAAAAGTCCCGGGTGTTCCGGAAGTGTCCATTAGTTCATACATATTTATACATTCGTGGGTGTCTCAGTTGTCACGTCGGGTGTTTTATGATTTTGTTTACCTCCATTCCTTGATGTATTTATTGCTTCGCTGGTTCCAGCGACTCTGAGAGAGATCTGATAAAACCGGGCACTTTACCTCAAAGAATGGCCTCTCTACGAGGATTCCTGATTCTGATATTAATCACTCAGACAGTTACTTCTGCCTATTTAGGTAATGATGGAGCATTTAATTTCCAAAACTTTCATTGCTTGTGCACCTAGAGGAGCAGCGAGAGCCAAATGGCCCTGCAATTGATTTTATTTTAATTCCCCACCCACCTCAAAGCAGTTTAAACTAATTCCCTTTTCCTTGGCATTTGAGTTCAATAAACATGAATTAAATTATTTACACTGGGGATATAGGGTCAGGCAATAATAGTGTGGGGCTAGCAAGCAGCATCTTTTATCAATCATTT
>NW_015236101.1:0-678 GCF_001447785.1 Gekko japonicus | reverse complement strand
GAAGCTGGAGAAGGAGGAAGCGGGAGGAGAGCACCTGCAGATTTGCATTTCCCCCCCTCTTCGGTCCCTTGTATTGTGCGTGTGGTCCGTAGTATTCCTCCTTGGCCTCCAACTTCTTTAATGTCACACTGCTGAAAGAGCCTCTTGCTACATTTCAGTGGTTCGGTGGCGCTGCGATGGCTGAGCTAGGCAGACGGCAGACGCGTCGCAGCAGAGGTCGACTTGCCAGTGTCGCCTTGAACATGAATGTCTGCCGGTGAGTCAGGGAAGCTACAAGACAAATCTTCCTCTTCCGCTGTCTCTTAAATATTAACATCTGAGCGATGTTGAATGAGCCTCTACTGGCAATGAAAACCCAGCGCCGGAATAAATAAGGTTTCTTCCCGATTTGAAAATTGAAAGCTAACGCTGTGATGAACACTGCAATTCACAATTCGTTCTAAATGAAATTTCCCTTAATTGGCGTAGGCTATAACCTCATTTATCCCTGCAGTAATGGGACTGAGAAAAGCTTAGCCTCCTCTGAGGTCTTCCAGGGGCAGGGGACGTGCTAGCCAAGTGAAATCCTACCCAGCCCCTTCCAGCTGCATTACCCCTCTCCTCTTTTAAAATCTGCAATGCTCCCAATGTCTTCTCTTCAGTAAGCCCTACACAAGAACACAAGAAGAGCCCTGCTGG
>NW_015236100.1:0-678 GCF_001447785.1 Gekko japonicus | reverse complement strand
ACACCAAACTGGCAAGTCTATCTTTAAAGAGGCAAATGTCTATGAGTATGTGCAGTGATGGGTTAGAGCCAAATTATGATTATTCTGGCTTTCAGGTTAACAAAAGAGCCAAATTAGAAATGACTGTGTAAAACAACTGTGGGAAGATGCTTGGTAGAACAGCATTTGGAAGACTTTACTTGTCAGCATATACAGCTTCACTTTTAGAAAGACGTTTACTCTGAGTAGTGGAGAACAAATGTGGCCATCCTTTTCTGTTTTGAGACAGTGTTTTTCCCCCGCCCTGATCTGCAGGTTTACTTTCTATGATGGCCCTCCATTTGCAACTGGCCTTCCACACTACGGACACATACTTGCCGGAACCATTAAAGACATAGTAACTAGATATGCTCATCAGAGTGGCTTTCATGTGGAGAGAAGATTTGGTTGGGATTGCCATGGTTTGCCAGTGGTATGCTGAATATTTTCTCATATTTAAAATGGTATAGTCTGGATCTAGTTCTTTGTGAATTAAATTGTATGTTGATCCCTTGCTTTCTGTTTATGCGATGTAGAGCTCTATTTATGGCTTTAAAAATATGGATAGACAAATTCTGTTGTGTAATTATAGGTATCGTTTGAATGGAGTGTTTGGATAATGCTTTCATTTGTCTTAAAAAATAAAAATTCTTAATCCAG
>NW_015236099.1:0-678 GCF_001447785.1 Gekko japonicus | reverse complement strand
CCTCCTCCTCCTCCTCCTCCTCTGAGGCCTGGGGTTCGACTGGAGTGAGGTCCCATATCCAGGGACTGTCCTCCATGGCCAGAGGGCCCCAAGCCAGCAGGTGGCCTTTCGAGGTGGCTTTGAACCCTCGATGCCTCCTGCTTGCCGGTGAACATCGGCCATGCTGTCAGTTCACGGGACTCTCAACCCGACACAGAGGGAGACATTTAAGAACCACCAAATTAAACCTTTGCTGTTAAAGGCACGCTACACCGGGGTCCTGTTCCCCGGTCAGATGAACGTCAGGAGAGGCACGCCACTGTGGAAAGGATACATCCCTTATTCGGTGTACGGAGAGCAGGGACCTGGGTTCAGATGCTCTGTGTGCCCTCAAGCTTATTGCGCACCCTTGGGCCCGACCTACCTCGCAAGGGTGTTGTAAAGTTCAGACGGGATCGCCTGACACATGCCAGCCCCCCTCCCGGGGAAGCCTAAGTAAACGGGGCTCACAGGGCTTAATTTCCCACGGAGGTGCCAGAGCAGAAGCCCCCTGGGTTGGAAACCCTTCCCCGGAACTCAGGCTGTGCCTTCACACGGATTGGGGGGGGTGAAGGCAAAGGTCCTCTGTATATGCTCAGAGGTCCTCATCATTCTCCCACCGTATGGCAGGTGTGAAATGGCCAGAAGAGCCACCCGCGC
>NW_015236098.1:0-678 GCF_001447785.1 Gekko japonicus | reverse complement strand
AGATGTACCATCAAAAATTAATTAATTAACGAGCTCCACTGGGAAGGGAGGAGGAAGGAAATTCCACTCTGCCATTAAACACTGCTTATACCAAATGTGCATATTTGGTAAACAAACAAACAAACAAAAAAAGTACTGGTTTCTCACCTGTCAATACTGAGAGCACATAAACTTAACACCGTGATGCCCACTGATGTCTTTTGAATGAAGGGGACCAGTTTACATAGTTCTACTCCAAAAGGCCAGTTTCCTCCAGAATGGAGCTGTTGAAAGGCAAACAACCAGAAGTTAAAAGAGGAGACACTTCACATCTGTAAGCCACTCATTGGGAAATGAAAATGTTTAATGGGCTTAAAGAACAGCAGGGGAGAGAGGAGAGATGGCAGTGGCAGACAGGGTGGGGGAACAGGAAGCGTTATGAGAATGTGCGTGTGCAATCAGGATTTTTGCTTGACTTGAGATCACACACAAAATTGTTCAAACCGAAAATCTTGTTGAAGGCTGGACAGTGCTGAATGTAACATGTGATCAACTGGCAAACCGGACTGTCCGGGCGACTGAGCATCTGTGGTTATGTTCTACGCGTAGGATGGAATGGCTGATGTACTTGGTACTCCACAGGGCCCCTGCAAACCTGTCCTGTCCCCGAGTGACTAAACTAGGATTCACTTTTGTATT
>NW_015236097.1:0-678 GCF_001447785.1 Gekko japonicus | reverse complement strand
CCAAACTGGCTCTCACACCAAACTGGTTTAAGATTATTACAACTGTCTAAACACAGGCTTATAAGGGACAGTTTAATGAAAATATGAAAACACAGTATGAATGTGGTTTATTAACCACAGTAATTCTTAAATAGGGTTTCATATGATGTATGGATATAGGTAGCCTACTTAATCCTGGTGTTCCCCATTGAGGATTTTCAATCAAAATAACATGGTTAGTGTGATCATCCATACATGGGCCACTTCATTAACTATGCTTAGTACATCAAACCAGGATGTGAAACCATGGTTGGTGGAATAACCAGAGTTCACCTTAACTACATTTTCATATGACATATAAATGCAGACACCCTTCCCACAGCCACCTATGCCACAGTGCAGTTGGGTCTTTACAGGAGTGGTGGAAGAAACAGTGAAAACAACAATACCTGCATATGCAGAGGCAAAGCAAGAATTCAGTGATCAAGTACAAGCTGAGTCCTTTTTAAAATAAATGTTTATTTTTAAAAATGTTAAAATGGACTGGGGGTTTTGTTGTTGTTTTCTTATGGAGTTCTCAGTTCATAAACATTTGTCACTGTATGTAGAATCAGAGCCACTACATGGCAAATCTAGAATGGCTCACTTCTTAGCCTTGATATACACTCCCTTCTTTGACAGTCCACAGGCTGGAAGCAT
>NW_015236096.1:0-678 GCF_001447785.1 Gekko japonicus | reverse complement strand
TGGCAACCCTAGTGACAATTACAAAGGAAGAGAATACACATGTAACAAGAAGCCACTGATCTCCTGTGGGAGGATGCTAAGCTACTACTATGTGTAAGCACCGAAGGGTCGGGAAAGGGAACGGCAAAAGAAGGGGATTATTCATGACGGGAAATCTGAAGTGTTGGGCGGCTGAAAATAATAATGGACGAGGAACAGCAGATGCGTATGAAGAACGGAAATCAACAGAACAGGATATGGGCTTCATTATTTGCATGCAGTTTCTGGGGATCAAACACAACGACTCTCTTCTCACAAGCATATTTACTACCTGGTGACTGCGGTGTTTGAGTGACACCCTCCTCAAACACAATGGACAAAGACTTCATTGCATCTGTGTCATCTCCAACACAACAGTTTGTCCATGGAGACGGTTCATACATTCTGCTGCGAGGCAGCGAGGGATGAGAAAACAACCGACAGACATGGATGGGTGAAGGTTCACAAAGTTACACAAATGCACATGAGAGATGTTTACCAATATGTACTTAGCACATGTCTTTATGTTTGCTAAAGACACAAACAGCAGAAAAATCCAATCACCTCCTTCCTTGGTGTAGTACTAGTGTGTGGAAAGGGGTAGAGTGGTGACCAGGATCTGAGAGAGCCAAGTTAGGATCCCCAATGCCTTGGGAGCTT
>NW_015236095.1:0-678 GCF_001447785.1 Gekko japonicus | reverse complement strand
AATTTTGAGTCCAATGGGACCTTGAAGACCAGGAGTCTATCAGCTTGAGACCTGGGCAAGCTGAGTAAATTCCACATTCTCAGTGGTAAAATAGGTTTCTGCAGGTTTTGAACAGGACGTCAGCTGGAGGGTCTTTTTCTTGTCTGAACTCCATGACATGTGAGTTTATGTTTACATAGAAAGAAATAAACCAAAGACTCCCAAATATAGGTTCACAAATCACTTTATTATTCAGCAACATACAGATCAATTAATTAGTGGTATGAGTGTAATAATATTGTCTGTGTGTGAGAGAATGAATTTAAATTTCTCCTATGATTAAAATGTATCAATAATTGCAGATGTTTTTAATGGCTAAGGAACAGGGACTGATGAATGCCAATGATCACCAAGATGTTCAGTATTTGATATACAGCCAAGCAGGGACTCCATAGTTTTCGGCTATGTTATTCTTGGCAGTTAAACCAAGTGTTGGTCTTCTTTATATCAATAAGTCGATAGGTTCTACAGTCAAACTCATATTGATTGGGGCCTCTGAGTAAATACAAACTTCCTAAAAGAACAACAAGAAAGGGAAAGACTGTGAAACAGATAACTGCAATAAAGCTGCCAAATCTTTTTGTAAGACTTTCAGCTTCCTCACTTGCTTCCTTCTCTAATCTACCCTTGCTGGTATCG
>NW_015236094.1:0-678 GCF_001447785.1 Gekko japonicus | reverse complement strand
CAAAAAAAAAAACCACTATGAAAGGCACAACATATTTCTATTTCTATTGTTCCCCACTGCCCCATGCAATTGGGCTACAATTCTTGGGGAATGTACCCAATACCCGAAGGGCATAGAAAGACTGCCGTTTTGACAGTCCATTATAATTCTCTCTTACATAAATGGCACACAGAGGTGTAGTAATTTGTTTCCTTTTTAAACTGTGTTCACATACATGAACTCTGTGTCACATTAATTCATTTTATTTCTTTCAGCCCCCATGAAACTTACCTCCTGGTATCCAGTGATGAGTGAACAGGATTGCCTGAGAAAACTTAAATGCTTCAGGCAGCAGATCTCAATAAGGTAAGGCATGGGACTATGCAAACTTTTACTCCCTTTGCCCACATACACTATTCTTGTAAAAGAATCTATCTGGCTAACGCCCAGAAGCTGGAAGATCTCCAACAACAAACACTCCAAATGTGTAAGCCAGTGTGATTGTGGGAAACACCATGCATAGAAATGCTAAGCAGGGATGAACCACTACTGTGTGAACATAGGCTAAGTATTTTGGTTGGACAGTGCTCCAGTCAGGCACATACATGCTGATCTAGTTTCTCCCCTTGATGTCTCTCGATTATACTTTGCCTTCTAGGGGAAATGGACCTTGTTATGTATCGCGATGGAACTGTACTT
>NW_015236093.1:0-678 GCF_001447785.1 Gekko japonicus | reverse complement strand
TAACCACTACACCAAACTGGTTCTCTGAATCTCCTTACGTCAAGTGGATATTTTTCACCTCTCTTTAGAACAATTTGAAGCTTCAGGCGAAGCCAAAGAACATGGGACCTGTATGAATGTGTATGTGCACTCGTAGATTGGCTACCACACTGTGTTTCCTATTAGGAAACATCTCTCTAAGCAATATTATGAACTTGATGCTGGACACTGATGAGTGCTGGGAGACCTACAGTATCCCACTGTTGTGTTTTAGATGTCATTTTCAGTCATTTTATGAAATGGGTGGATGGTCTTGGGAGAAAACAGGGATGCACTGACCTGTGAATGTTGTTAATTGAGAATCTTCCATTTCATTTTCAGTCGCTGGTGAGGAGAAAATACTGGCAGAATAATATCTTGAGAGAGATGGCCCCTAGAGACCATTTTAAGTAGAAAATGGAGACATGCTCCTGTAATACTCTGAGGAAGGGGGGGATCCATCCTGAGAGCTGCTAATTCACTGACCCTTCTAGCCGAGATAACAGCCACCAAAAAACAGACCTTCATAGATAACATAGCCAATGAGCACTTTGCTAATGACTCAAAAGGTTTGACCATCAGTCCTGCTAATACCACCGAAAGGGACCATTGGGGAATAAGTGGATCCCTAGATCGCAGGATATTGAAGAGACACTTAAA
>NW_015236092.1:0-678 GCF_001447785.1 Gekko japonicus | reverse complement strand
TGGCTCTGGCACATTACCTTATCTGACAGTGCTGATCTTCATTAAAGAAGAGGACATGGGATCCTGAATGTGATGTCATTAAACAGCCAAGCCTTCTTGCCCCAGTCTAGTGTCAACTATGTACCTCATATTGTATCTTGGCAGAAGCTGATGGTTGGCTGTGATATGTATTTTCTGGGTCAGTGCTGCTTACTGAGCTACTCCTGCAAGACTGAAGTACTGTGCTCTCTCTAGTGCCCTTTGGTAAGATTAGTTGGGGTGAAGAGTATTGAAAGGAACCAGAACTGCTCAGGACTTCATAACAGGCACCTTTATTATCCCTGTAAACAGATGTTCCCTATATGGGTCTTTTCCATCAAAAGTCACTGAGGTGGGAAGACGATGTTTTCCGCTCTCAGAAGCACAATGTTTCCAATTCTGTTCACATTGCCCTCCTAGGCAGCAGCTTCATCAAAGTTCAAAGCTTAAAGCACTGGGCTGTCTTTTTAAAACAGGAAATAAATTAATGGAACCTGTTGAAAGAAGGAACAATAGAAGCTCTGTCTATCGGATAGATATAACATCTGTCTATGGATACAGAGTCACATACAGGCTGTTCAAGAAGGGCAGTTTGAGATAGGAGAAACTGCAATAACAACAGTAAGCACTTGAACAGAACAAAATTTGAGTCCAGTGGCA
>NW_015236091.1:0-678 GCF_001447785.1 Gekko japonicus | reverse complement strand
GGTATTTATTTGGCTTAATATATACCAAGCACACACCCCTACTCCAGAATCAGGCTTAGTGCTGAAACTACGGTGCAGTAATGTGCATGCTAAGGGGAAAAGCTTCTGTAGCTTCTAACTCAAACATTACCATCACAGCATGGTTAAATGGATCAGTTCCTGGTCTAATACAATATAGTCATTTTTGCTCAGTAAGAATGAGACAGCCCTGCACTGCAAATACAAGGCTGTGTGCCTCTTTTAAGAACAGATAGTACTGTCTGATGGTCAATTTGTTCTGCAGCACTAATACTTTTTGAAAATGACAGTGTCCACATTTTCCCACTGCTGCTGTTTTTGAAAGCAATTCCTTTTGTCCTGAACAATGCAGCATTGGAACAGTGAAACAGTGTAAAAGAGCAAATCTATGAACTGCAGGCCAAAGGAAAGCACTGACATTTGAGTCGTGTATGCATAATCAAAGGTGACAAAGCTCCTTGGACTACTTTTTGAAGGGTTGCCCACTTGGGCAAAACTGTGGGTGTTTTTTGTTTTGTTTTTTGCCTTTCATGAAGACATGAGGAGGCCTCCACAGCTAGAGACACACACATGAAGCTGCTTTGTCCCAAGTCATCCCATTGGTCTGTTGAAGTGTGTGTGGTTTATTCTGCCTGGCAGCATCTCTCCAGGGTCTCAGGT
>NW_015236090.1:0-678 GCF_001447785.1 Gekko japonicus | reverse complement strand
ACATCGAAGAATGTACGTGAATATGGGTAGTGGCTGTCCTTAATTACTGACTGCATTTATACTGTGCCTTTCTCAGGGAGATACAGTGTCAGTCGACCCGTTTGCAGGGTGGGACCTTGAGAAGGCTTGCAGCACAGTGGGAGAGGCGATCCTGCACGTATGTGGGTCTAAGGCTACCAAAGGCTCAGTAGGTGATAACCTGAACCTTGAACCGTACCTGGTAACTGATGTGGGTGTGACATCTGTGTTTCACCTGATGCCCGACGGTAACCCGGGTGCGGTGTTCTGAACCAATGGAGTTTCAAAGGAACTAACAGAAGAAGAATCATTAGTCTTGTGCAAGCAGAGAAGCCTGAGGAGCAATGAAGATTTTATGGGATATACGCCGGAACCAATTACAGCCCACATAAGAACAGCCCTGCTACATTAGACCAGCAGAGAAGACTGTGAGAGGAATGGCTGCCCTTCATCTCAGATCTCAGAAACTCTGGTTCAAATCCACACACAGCCACAGAGCTCACTTGAGCCTGTCAAACCTCTCAGCATTACAGACCTCACGGGCTCGTTGCTAGGATGAAACAGAGAAAGGGCCAGACACGAATGTGCTCGGCTCATAGAAAAATGTCATCAGGTGAGCCTCTGCTCCAACCTCTTGCTTCCAACACAAGCCTGAGTGCC
>NW_015236089.1:0-678 GCF_001447785.1 Gekko japonicus | reverse complement strand
GAAATGACCCCTGTTGGCAATGAATATTGCTAAATGAATTGCTAATGAAGCACTATTACCAATGAAGTACCACTGGCAAGAGAGGGGCTGAACATCACAAGAGTTGGGGAAATGCATTTGGCAGAAACTTGGTTAACCTGATCAAGAGGTCTTTAAACAGAATCCTGTGGGGGAGGCCAAAGGTGAGTACCAAGGTAAGTATTAACAATCTGGACTTGGTGCAATGGAGAGAACTGGGGGAGTCAGGAGGACCTAAAAACAGCAATAAAATAATAAGAAAGACACTGTGGCAAAATATGCATAGGTTTTTTTATATCTATTTACTAGTGGTCAAATTATCGGAAATAAAACTAGACGAGCTTGAGGTCCTAGTACGAGAAGGTAAATTAGATTTAACGGGTATAACTAATCTTGGTGGGATGGCTCCCATTATTGGAATGTAGCCATTAAAGGATATAACTTATTAAAAAAGGAACAGATGCAACAGAAAGGAGGGCATGGTAGCCTTCTTGACACCATTTCAGCAAAAAGTAAATGGGGACAGTAATAAAAGTGATTTGCTGCTGAAGTGCACTATAGACTGCCAAACCAATGACAGCATGTGGGTGGTGTTTTCCTGAAACACACGAAACACCACGCTTTCTTATATTGAATCAGACCACCAGTCCATCAAAGTCA
>NW_015236088.1:0-678 GCF_001447785.1 Gekko japonicus | reverse complement strand
CCAAGTAGGAGTCAAAACCATACTCTCTTCAGTTAGGAACAAGAACTTCATGGTCTGTAGCACATCCACAATTTAAAACTTTTGTCTTTATATAGCTGCTGAAAGTCCATTTAAATTTTGTTTTAAACAACACTTTTAATCATAGAGTTCGAATAGAAAGAACCTAAGTATTCACTTGAATACATACTATACTTATGCCCCACTTTTCAACCAGATTGGGTCCCCAAGTGGCTTACATTTCAAAATGACATACAAATAAAACAACAACTGCTGTTTCACTGACAGCTCTGGTTAACATCACCAACATGAACTTGTATTTGCATAAGGTAGTCAGCCAGGTGTAATAGACGGCAACCACTTAGAATTCAGTCTCACTGTTTCACAGCAGTTAGCTAACTTAGCTTTTTGTAATTAGCATTTTTCTCTGGTAGAATTCTGTGAATTACTTTACCAAACAACTAACCAATTTCCTTTTTATTGGTCTTTTTATCCTTTATGATGGCAGCAGCTATTCTTGCCATTTGAAAAGTAATACATTTGTCCCTATCTGCCAATAATATGATTCGTTTCTCCTAATCTGACCTTCCTGGTAAGCGGGATACCATGGTCAATAAAAAATCTACTATGTTCAGCCTCATATCGTGAACACTGGAATGTGACGTGGGACAAATCCTCAAT
>NW_015236087.1:0-678 GCF_001447785.1 Gekko japonicus | reverse complement strand
TCTCCTCAGTTCCTGCAGGTGTGGTGCTATTTAGGGAAACTCACATATACCCTGGGATACACATCGGTTCCCCCAACAGGTCCACGAGCAACCTTTTGAGATTGCTGCAGGCTGGGAAAATGGAGCAGTGGGAAGGCTGAAATCCCTTCTCCTGATCCTAATTGGGCACCATGCATGCAGTAAGTGAGGTGAATTCACAACTCCCATGTGACTGTGAGACCTCTGACACAGGGTCGGCAGTTGGCACCCAAACTGAGCTGCTGGATACTGAGAGCTGACACAGCAGATGTAAATGGGAGAAAGGGAGAAGTTGTAAAGCTGTGCAATGTCAGAAGGGTTAAATTTTATGTCTTAATCGCAAAATCAGGATCTTTGGATGCATAAATCTGGTGACTGGAGCTGTGAATGGGCAGGACAGATCTTTCTACAAACCTGAAAAAGGTCTCTTGGTTTACAGCAAAATGTAAATTTAAAAACAACAACAACAACAACACTGGGCAGGTTTAAGACTCAAAAAAATGATAGCAGGAGTGTTTGTACCTTTAAGCAACAGATTCCATCAGTTGCTGTTGCTAAGCAAACCATAGCATTCCAAGCTTGGTTCTGTCAGTAAAAGGCAGGGGGAGGGCCCTTTCGAGCCCTATTTGGTCTTTGAGGAAGAACTCATTGAGGCCAAGC
>NW_015236086.1:0-678 GCF_001447785.1 Gekko japonicus | reverse complement strand
TTCAGGAGTTTAACACTGGTTCTTGCCTGCCATCTGCCCACCTGGGTGGTACCTGCCTACCTCAGTCAGGCCACGGAGTTTGCACAACATTGCTCAAAGCAGAACCGTTACTGACGGAATCTTTTTGAGGCTTGCTGCCTTCGTATCTCACGAGTTATCATGTCCGGGGCATGGACAGGCCTTCTCCCTGCATCGTTTTCATCCCAATTCCCAGCCAGAGACTGCAAGTCACTGCCCCAGCCCAGCGAAAAATCCAAACACGAAAGCTCTGTAATATGTCGGTCGCTCCTAAAAAGAAGGAGTATCAGAAAACAGTGTCTCCGTGGCGGCACTGAACTGGAATCTAGCTCCGAAAACAGTCTGCAAGCTTTCCGGTCCTCCAGAACTCTGCATCAGAGTGGAGGAGAAGAACAAACTATTTCCTTTCTTGTCCTTTTTAAACTGTTCTGTTTGATGAAGAGTTCCGGAGGACTCATAAGCTGGCACACTGTTTCACGTTTCCCGAGGGCTGACCCTACTAAAGGCATCGCACGGTTCTGGGAAGGGTTTGTAGCACATCCGATTTCTTCCCTCCCGTCTCCTCTTTTCACACTGTGTGCTTCAGCCGGCGGCTTGTCGCACTGGAAGTGCCAGGCGGAACAGACGCTGGCATCCCTTGGCAACATGGGGGCTCCCCCC
>NW_015236085.1:0-678 GCF_001447785.1 Gekko japonicus | reverse complement strand
CTGGAAACTGCAGAAAAGGCACAGAGAGAGAGAAAGGAGAGAGAGACCGAGGGAGGGCAGTACCAGCCAGGGAGTGCCGGTGGTGGTGAAGTAACCCCATGGCTCCCATTCTGAGGCTTCTGGTAATCCCCCCTCCCTCCCCTCAAGACAGCAGAGGGTGGAAACCCTTGGGAGGACCACACCCAGCATGACACCAGCCCAGCATTGACATGTGGTGGGATCTTGGGGGGGGTACCTACTTGATTGGCATCATGCGGACATCATGAAATCACTTCCAGTGTGAACTGGAAGTACATCATCACACCAGCACAATGCTCTAAGATTCACCAAAACCTCTATGGTTTAACCTGCAAGAATGACATCACTTCCTTTTCACGACAGACATGACATTGCAGTGTTGGCACAATGCCAAATTACCTCCCTCTTCCTCCAATCAAGTGGTGGTGGTGCGGAACAGTGATAGTAGGAGACTTGGTTGCCCTAGTGACTCTTTCCATCAAGGACATGGCTGTTATCACCTGCTCTGCGTCCTTTCTCTCTCTGTTTGGATTGGTTTATTGATGGTGGGTTGAGTTGTTCAGTAACCGGGATTTAAATGTTTGCAGTACTTTTTGATCTTCTGTTTTTGTTTTTGACATTGTAAGCCACCGTGAGTCTGCACTAAGCAGAGAAAAGTGG
>NW_015236084.1:0-678 GCF_001447785.1 Gekko japonicus | reverse complement strand
AAATTAAGGCCCTGGTCGTGCTAACTCAGGGTAACTTTCCAAACTAATTTTTAACAGGGGAATATCACCGTGTGGTGGGTTTCCCCCGTCATTCTCCCGTGATCCCCTTTTTCCTCTTAGGTCTCTGTGGGGTTTGAGCAACCAGGTGGCATCCGGTTGAAAGCACGAGGCATTGTACACTAGGGGACCAGGCTGTTTAGCGATGTAGGAAGGCAGGTGCTGGTCATTTTGATGCCCATTTGCTAGCAAGTCTGTTCTCGTGACCAGTCCCTTCTCCAAAATGCTCATAAAGAAGACGTTAGGGAATGTCCTGTGTTTTGCAGAGATGCAATCCAAAAGAACCTTTGGTTATCATGATGGAATGCATCTTTCCCCCTCCCTTGAGGTGCAGGCAGCCAAGTACAGGTGAACACCACCCATATCTGGGAGTCAGACATGCATTTTCTAGCTCTCTTCTTATGCTTTCAGCGTGTAAAATCCTTTGGACACCTATATCCCTATGCCAAGAGAAATGTGAGCTGCTATATCTCTGCAAGGAGACCACTGTGAAGGCAGAGGAGCTGGTCCATCTAGCACTCCACGTTGCTGGCTCTGCCCCATCCCTTGCCGATGATGCGTTGTAGCTGCCATTTAGATATGTTGAGCCCATTTAAAAAGTACTGAAATTGTCCCATATAA
>NW_015236083.1:0-678 GCF_001447785.1 Gekko japonicus | reverse complement strand
TCTAGGGGCTAAACTAGATAATACATCTGCCATGAATCAGGTTGAGGTTTCCCATCCCAACTTGCAGACAGTTACCTCAGGGAAATAATGTTCCCCAATGCACTGGGGCCTGGCTTGTCTCAGGAATGCAATGTAGGTGGAGGAGGGGGCGTGTGCCATTTTCCTGAGCCAAAGCAAGGACTCCATTTGCCCCACCGTGGGGCTCCACGTACACTGACTACAGCATGTGGAGCTCCACACTGGGGCAAAAAAGGCTTCCCTGCAGCCATTTGGCTCCTGAACATAGGGCAGGGGATAAACCTGGATCGTCCCTCCCCTGCATCATGCTCCCACACCAAGTCTATCCCCAGTGCATTGGGGATGTTGGTTACCTGATGTAATGTCTGTTTTAATCCATGACAGATGCATCATCTAGTTTGGCCCTAGGACAGCCAGATTTAAATCCCTGCCCAGCTAGGAATGGATGATCTGAGCCAAGCACCTCCACCCCACACTAGCCCACCTTACAGGTGTTCTGTGAGGAAGCATGATCCTTGAATACCGCTGTGAATTCCTTAGAGAAAAGACAGGATAAACTTGCAGCGAATAGATCCTAGAGTGCTGCTTTAGGTGCTTTCTTGCTAACTGTGGAAGAAGGCTCAGCGTCCACTTATATCTGCATTTTAATGCAACTGCTTT
>NW_015236082.1:0-678 GCF_001447785.1 Gekko japonicus | reverse complement strand
TAATATATGTGAAAAAACTTTAATAAAATACTGCCTCTTTGGGGGCAGTTTAAAAAAAACAAAACTTTGTTGGTCTTGAAGGTGGCACTTGACTCTAAATTTGTTCTATTGGGAAAGATCATTCTCCAATAAGAGTTGAAGCAGGTCAGAGTAAATGGCATACAGCTAAATGTACCACAGGTCTGACTCAGTTTCACATATTCAGATAGACCCCACAATGTTTTCTCCTCTAGCCCTACTGGGTGTATCTGCTGCATCCTTTCCCCCTCTTCATAATAAATGTTGATATTACTTATTGGTATCGCTGAGGGAAGCTTCATATTTTGCAAGCCTCCTTTAATGTGCAAAGTTGTGCTGACTGGGGAACTCTCTCAACACAGCTGCGGCTGTGGTTGCTCACAGGGAGTTAGATTTTGTAATATGTTAGGACAGAGACATATGTTTCACTTTTGTGGTATCTTCAGGTAAACACTGGGTTTTCTAAATTGTCCCAGTGGGACATCCTTGCTAGTTTCACTTGTTCCCATGGGTTGGCTTTGGGTAAAATTTCAGACCTTGCAACACAGCAGTTGGACTCCAAGGACATCTGCAGAAGATTCGGCCATTGGAATGGAGCTGAAGCTTCGTTAATTTCCTGGTTTTCTGACTGGCCGGCTGTTGGAGAGCTGGCCTGGTAGA
>NW_015236081.1:0-678 GCF_001447785.1 Gekko japonicus | reverse complement strand
CACAAGCTCAAAAAGATTGGGGACCCCTGAATCAGAGGAATCAGATACACGCTGCTGGATCAGGTCAAAGGCCTGCCCAGTCCGATAGAAGCCGGGCAGATGCATTCTGGGAAGGTCACAACAAGCCGGGCAAGACAGTGGCACCAGCCTAAACCTGTTCTTTGTACCCCTCATTTGGCATTCAGAGATAGGTACACTGCCTCTGGTTCCATGGAGCAGTCTGTTGATACTGTGTCAATGCATTTTAATCCCCTTCTAACAAGGACTCCAGAGCACTCCTGTTGGGACGGGAGCAAAGTGACCCACAAGATGGTATTCCCAAAGTAGGGCACCAACATAACAGCCCTCCCCTTGCTGTTCTGCCCAAATGCTGATATTCAGAGGTAGACTGCCGCTGAATGTGGAAGCTCCATCGAGATCTCCCTCCTTTGCTGGACCTCTGCTCCTCCCTGATTTTGCCATATCCCTCTTTCTAAATCCACTGGCCATCATCACATCTTCTAGCAGTGAGTTCCACAAGTCGATTATTTCAAAGATGAGGGGCGTGGGCGAAGAGAGTGCGACGCTTGCATTTTGAAATAATTTTGTACCTCACTCTTTTGCACCCCAGCTACAGTCTGCAGCAGTAAATCTGGGCAAAATAGAACCCACCCATTCAAGGAGTGTGCCTGCTGCATC
>NW_015236080.1:0-678 GCF_001447785.1 Gekko japonicus | reverse complement strand
ACATCACAGGATTGTTGTTAGGATAAAAGGAGGATGGGAAGGGAGAACTATGTAACCTCCTTAGAGTCAGTGTGTTGTAGTGGTGGATTTAGGAATCTGGGCAATCTGGGTTCAAATCCCCTCTTCTACCATGGAAACTCACTGGGTGACCCATCACAAACTCTGGTCCTGGCCTACCTCACATGGTTGTTGTTCTAGAAGCCACTTTGAGTCCCAACTGGGGATAAAACTGGGATATAAAACATAATTTGAAAAAGTAAAATGGAATAAAGGTGTATTTTAATATAATTTTAAATAAACACATTTCCCTGCAAAAGCATAAATCAGGAAAAGTATTAGGCAATGAGCTGTATTAAATGCTGATGCTATAGATCTAAACAAATGGAAACCGAATAGAGATCTTGATGCTTGGGATGGTAAAAGTCACTGAAAAGTTGGGTTAGTGCCGTTTAATTTCAGAACTTGTAATCAAAAAAGTTGCTGCCAAAGACCTAATGACAGGGTGGTTTCTTGTTGAGATGTCTGGAGGTATGAGTAGGTATCAGGAGATGTGCTTAGGACTGGTTTAAAGTACTTCTTAAAGACTGGATTTAAAGGATTGCTGCTGGAGATTAGTTGTCATCAGTGTGGGTCTTGTCCATTCCTCATGCTCTCTAATCTCTATGTAAAGACTTGGGA
>NW_015236079.1:0-678 GCF_001447785.1 Gekko japonicus | reverse complement strand
GTGGGGTACAAATGGAAGTAAATAAAATAAATAGATTCAGATGTTTTCCTTGAGAGCAGGTTGTCACTGCAAACTAAATGGGCCTTCCCACAAGCACTGTGCCATGTTCAAACTAATGTAAATGTCTCCCTGCAGACTGCCTGGATGTCTCGAATAATTCCAGTTTCAGCGGTACCAGTGTTTTCATGCCAATCAGGTAAGGTTCTTGAGTGTTGCCGGTGACGGTCGGTATCCTCTGTTTCGAGGTGAAAGTGAGGACCTATTTTTGCTTCGGCCGGGTGTGGTGTCCCATGATGTCGCTGAATTGAAACTAATAGTTCTTCCTGGTTCTTTCATGTCACAGCTATGGGAGCGCTCATTCACTAGAAGAGCTGGGCTAAGTCCTAAAGAACTTGTACTAGGAGGAATTCGAAACAGTGGGAGGAGAAGGGATGCTGCTCTTTGCTGCATAAGAGCAGGTTGCGTCTCAAGTGCTGGGAAGGGGTGAGGCGTTCAGACGAATCATGAAGTCCCATGAAGTCCCAAAGCAGCTCTTGCTTGGAATAGTAAATCTCTGCCCTCTCCCCCAAATAACTGACTGGGATTAAATTAAGTGAATTTGTATAAGCTTGCAGATGATGTCCCTTTGGGACACTCCACCCTTGGATGGATCTCATTCCAACCGTATGCTGAGAAGGT
>NW_015236078.1:0-678 GCF_001447785.1 Gekko japonicus | reverse complement strand
TCCTATAAGAGATGTGCCAATATTCTGGGCCACTCTTCTTCTTTTGTTTGTTGAAACATTTCTGCTATACCACTCCATATAAGTACATCTAGATTTTTCCTGGTTTTTTTTTTTTTTTAGTGTTTTGCTAAGTGAGGTCAATGTCAGTTTACCGAACTGAGCAAACCAACAAACCAAGTGCAGCCGGATGTAAGAATATATATATTTTTTTCTCCTTCAGTGCTATGTTTGTCAGAATGGCTGAACTTACACGCTTGGTGGATGGAGGAGTTTGCCATTCCCGGTATTTTGTGACCTACTTAGAAAGGGAAGTAGTAGCTTGAACACTGCCAGTCATTTTTATCAAGAGATTTAACCTCCCCACCTCTAAAAAAGATGAAGAGATCATGCAACAGAATTATGATTGTGGCAGCGTAATGATTAAACAGCAGATGGTTCCGTCTGCTGCGTTGTCTGCATCTGTGTGGTCGGATTCCATTGTGTGTGAGACTGTAGTGTCTCCGTAGGAAGCGTAGTTAGGATGTCTTTAATCTGTGTCCCCTTACTGCTGAGCTTATATTTAAACTTGAATCTGTGTAAGCTGTAGTTATCAAATCCAAAAGAGTTCAAGAAATTCCACCAGGAAAAAAAGTCAGGTGCTTCTCTGTTAAACTCCTATAAAGAAGTACAGCACTTCGG
>NW_015236077.1:0-678 GCF_001447785.1 Gekko japonicus | reverse complement strand
CAGCCCTGGGCAGCTTGCCTGTAGACAGAGATTGGGGTGGGGGTGTTTCTAGATTTCTTACAAGCTGCATTGTGTTCTTGCGCTCTCTGACATTTGTTTCCTTGACCTCCATCTGCAGCAGGACCCTCCTCCAACAGAGACCCACGCCCCGGAGGTTAAATCCCCTGTGAACGCTGTGGAAACGGAAGATAAGAAGCCAGATGATCCGGTGGTGAAGGAGGAGCCCATGGAAACAGATAACAAAGGTACAATTGTAGCCACGCCTTGATGATGCTTGGAAGTTTCTGTGCCCTCTTGATTTCCTTCTCACCAGACTGGACGCCTAAGGGGTTTGTTTGTTTTTTTAATTGTCCCCTCCTACAGCTGATGTAGAGAAGGTGGAAGAGAAGACCCCTGCAGAGCCCCCCAGCGAGCCCCCAACCATCAACCTAGATGAGAAAGGTAAGCATGCTCTAAAAGCGTGGCGAGGGTGCTGCGAGGGCCCCTGCTGTGGGTCTGAGTCTGGATGCTGTGTGTATGCAAGCCCCCCACTGAGATTTTTCTCCTCTTTGCAGAAGAGAAGAAAGAGGAGGAAAAGAAGGACGTGGTGATGCTGCAGAACGGGGAGACGCTGAAAGACCCACCTGAGGACCGCCACAAGAAAGCCCTGAAGCAGCGGTTCATGTTCAACATTGCAGA
>NW_015236076.1:0-678 GCF_001447785.1 Gekko japonicus | reverse complement strand
TTCATCTGCCCCCTCTCTCTCCAAGAGTCAGGCACCAAACAAACATGTCAGCTCACTCTCAGAGACAGGCCTTAAATCCACACCTCTGCTGTCTTCAAGAGTCAGGCTTCCAAATGCACACTGCCAGCTCTTCACTCTCCGTTCTATTAGCTCTGTCCAAGTTGGATGCTGTAGCTGTATTGAAATTGGCTCAAGCATAGATGTGTGATTGGTTGCTTAGTGGACCAGACAGCCTCCTGTCCATCACACTGCCCCACGTAAAGCCCATTACAGTAACCTGGATGTGTTCAGGGCATGAATCACTGTAGCCAGCTCATATTTTCTGTGGAACAGCTGTAGCTGGCATATCAACTGAAGCTGATAAATGTTGTCATGTGCCACAAGGGAGACTTGAGGCTCCAGCAGCAGATGTTAAGCACTAAGGAGAGGACTGGAAGTTCAATAGTGGTCAGAAATGAAGGCTGTGGAGTCAGGTACACTCTATTGACTGCATCATTCTGGCTGGATATACAGTGAAGGAAAGTGAAGAAGTGCTGTTGGACAGCAGATAGGGGATGGGGTGGAGGAACAGTATCTGCAGTGCCAGTTCCTCACCACCCCAAATCAACTTTATGTTCCTTCGCTTCTCATTTCCCTGGTGACTCTGGGGAGAGAAAGAAGAAGAAGAGTTGGATTTAT
>NW_015236075.1:0-678 GCF_001447785.1 Gekko japonicus | reverse complement strand
CTGCAACTTTACTGCTCTGTGCACAGGGTACCTAAGCTTCTGAGAAGGGATGTGGCTTCAGACTAAGTCCATGGCTTCCAGATAGTTGTTATGAGAACCAACCAATACAATTTCACATTTGGATAGTGACTTTTCCTGTGTATCAGGGATACACACAGGCTTCAAAGTGGAAGCCATATCATTTGTACCATGTTGCCCAGGTGCCCTCAGTATTGACAGCTGTTAGTCTAATGAGTGAGTCACAGTGCTTGGAGAGAAGTGAAAACATACAAAATTGTGACGAACTGCCAAGGTGTGGCTGTTGTCAGCAGGTCTGTTCAAAGTATTAATAATTCTATAGTATCGCGGAACAGGCACCATCTCAATAATCCTGTAAAGTGGTCAACAGCATCATCCCCACATGGCCTATAAACTGTGAGGTGCCCGAGAAAGGCTCCATCACACAATGGTAGGGCAAGTGAGATTTCAGCCTGAGCAGTCTCAGTTCACACATCATTCCCCCAAACTCTCCTGCCACGGCTCAGCGCTTTCCATCTTTAATGCTCAATGGACAAAGCAAGTCTTCCTTCAGCATGAGGTTATTTCCTTCACACGAAAGCAGGGAGGAGTTGAATTCAGGAGAAGAGTTGTCGCTGAGGCAAACAGCTCAGCATATGGCTCTCTCCCTCTTTCTTCCTT
>NW_015236074.1:0-678 GCF_001447785.1 Gekko japonicus | reverse complement strand
TCGTCCTGGCATCTGCTGAGCAGAGATACAGCATTCTGTGTTGGCATGGCAACCGGAGCAGGCGGGAGGGAAGGGGAGGCGGCAGCCAAGAGAGGCTTGCTCCCCGGCTGTGTCTGGAGCCCACACGCAGCAGCATATGCCGAAAGAACAGGGGCAATCCACAGCGTGCCGCAATCCACGGCTCACACCGGTGCACCCCTCTCAATAGGGCAGTGCTCCGTCGATGCATGGAGGTCCCCGGTGCTACGCAGTGCGGCAACAACACTGTATACAACTTCAACAAGCAACAACAACAGCAAGAAGCAGCAACACGGTAGGCCGTGACAATGCAGTTTGTATGGCTGCACCACACGTCGCTCGGTGCATATCGCTATGAGCGGTGAGGGGTAAATACAAGGGACAAGACTCTACAGTATGGAACACTGCTTAATAAAAGCATTAAAAGTGTGACACGCACAACGGTTTCCAATTTGCCGACGATCAGCAATGCTAAGAGCAACAAAACACACACAATGTGACACACAGCACACCTCTAATACACTGGTCTGCGGTAAGCCCCACTGCACCATATAATACAGCAATGGTTGTAAGAGACTATACAACCATATGCCCTTCTCGGTATATAAGTGTGCACAATGGTACACAGTGCAGAATACAAAATGGATTGTATAGAATGGT
>NW_015236073.1:0-678 GCF_001447785.1 Gekko japonicus | reverse complement strand
AGCTACCAATAGCCATTGTAAAAATTCTATTTTTCTTCCAGCTGGGGAGAAGGCTAGGGGTCCTGTGTCCCTATGGGGCCATTGGCAACCCTAATTGTAGCAACATTGAGTGATGACTTATTATGTACATATTTATTTAAAACATTTGTTGCCCAGATTTTCTTACCAAAAGGGTCCCAAAGCAGGTTAAAACAATGACATGAGTAAACACAGCCATCTTGTATTTAACATCACAGGCAGAGTTTTTAGACCTGTGTGTATCAGTGGCTAGTCCCTCTGAATTCAATGGGATTTATGGTGTGAAACATAAAGATTTTTCTACAAAAATAAATTACATTTTGAACCTTACTTATGCTAAGTTCTGAATGCTAAGTCATGAACCTAAATTATTCTCTAACTGGATGAGACAATTTATGTACTTTGTTGTGGGAATTTCTACCAAAAACAACAATAAGAACAGCAGCAACAGCAACTCTAGCGCTGTGTTGAATATTCTTCTCTCTCAGTTTTTAAGGGAGGAAACAGTTTCTGTGAATGAGTTTTCCCCCAGATGATTAATATCCTTCAAATGCCTACTTTAATACCGTTTAATTGGAAATATTCTGTGTACCCAAGCATTTAGCGTGATTTGATTGCTGGACTTTACTATTTTATGTTGCTTTTATTTGCTGCTCTCTG
>NW_015236072.1:0-678 GCF_001447785.1 Gekko japonicus | reverse complement strand
CAAATGGAAACCAGTCTTATTAGGATGGCCAATGTAAGCCTTGTACAGTGACAGAGTAAGTGGCTTGAGCAGTCCAGCTTTGTATTTCTGTCTTTTGCATCAACTCAATAAATGACTTCATCTGAAGGTGAAAAGCCCTGGAGCACAACAACGGCTTCCCAACCTTATGTAACTTACGCATCGCGGCTCCCAATCGTGTCCATTTATTCCCTTGAAGAGCAAAGATATTTAGTATTTCATAAAGAGATTAGAAGTCTGCTGAAGGATTTTCTTTGAAGTAATAAGCGGCTGAAAATTGGATTAGCCTAACGATAACTCCATAAACAAGATGGAAGAGCACATTTCCTCAACATTCCTAATTAAGAGTCATCTATTTACCTAAAAGTGTGGCAGGGGTTGGGAAGCTCAGCGGAAAGGAGGGAAGAGATCATGCCAAGCGATGAGATAATCCCCCCCCCCTTCAGTTACATTTTAATAAAACCAAACATACATGTTTTTCATCCCATTTCATCAGAACCCATCTAAATATCTATTGGAGAGCTTAGATTTCATTTAAGCCACATTAGTCATCTTTAAAGACAGATGACGGGGGATCTGTGTATGATGTCCATGTGGAATTTTGACTTATATTAATTAGTATGCTATCTGGACCCAAAGCCATAGTTGAAAATAGTAAGT
>NW_015236071.1:0-678 GCF_001447785.1 Gekko japonicus | reverse complement strand
TTTTTTTTCTTTTCAAAGGAAGTCAACAGATTTTTTTTATTATTTTAAGGTTGATTATGGCATGCTATATAATTTGTGCCCCTATTTATAGTGGCAGTTAGCCCAGGTATTAATTTTCAGACAGCCCTAGAGGAAAAGGACTTATGACTGCCTCTCTGGCAGCTTTTGGGAAACCTTTGTTTTAACTGATGAATTATAGGTATTGTACTCTTCTTCTTCCTTTCCCTTTTTAATCATGGTGGGTTAAAGGGCTGTTGGGACCTATAGATTTTAATATGTCAATTATTCTTCTTTTGCTTAAAATGGTATTTTGCTGGCTGACTGATATTTCAAAGGATTTTTTTTTCTCTTTCTCCTATTTAAAATGCTGCTGGTGTGTTTCTGAGTTTTAATTTTTTTAAAAACTGAACTACTTTCACTGACTTTTTAAAGGAAACTCTATGGACAAGGCAGGAAATAGTCAACAGACCTTTTCTTTATAGATTACCATCTGAATTTCTCCTGATGCTAATTCTGTACTAATTTGTTATCTGAATGTTAGTTGGTAATTAAAGCAAAATTAAAGATAGGGATGGGAAATGGATCTGGGAAGAAAAAAAGAACATATCGTAAAGCCTTCTATTTCATTTTCAGTAATATCTGTGCATAGATTCTACTTCAAAAGTACTATCCTGATCA
>NW_015236070.1:0-678 GCF_001447785.1 Gekko japonicus | reverse complement strand
ACCTACCTTCCCATATTTTTGAGCATAAGATCCTGTAAGAAGTGAATGGAAAACAATGATTGTTTCATCCAAATCCCAAACGAATACACGCTGAAAATGGAAGTATTGACAAAAATCAATAGACATAAAAGCAGAAAGTAAATTACTGTCAAAATTGATTTGCTAGCGAAATGCAGGGTATTAATTGCAAGAAACCACTGAGCCTCTAAGGGCAGAATTCATCTAGTTGATGTGTTATCTAAGAAAACCCCCCTTGAACTGTTCATTCTAGCAAAGGTATTCATCTCTACAGGGAAAGACAGCATTGGGCTAAAATGTAGACTGGTTAGAACAACAATTAGAGAAACTCTATGTTATACAAAAATGATCAGTTCAGCAGTAGAATATTAGAGAAGGGATGAACATAACATTAGTAGTCTAGAAAGGCAGTGCTTGGAAACTTGGGCTTAAAACAAAGGATTGGGGAAAGACAGACATCATTTATCTTGGACACTAATAGTGTGATATAACCATGAAGGGTGCATGCACCTGCTGTCAGTGAAATTTTAAAATGTACAGTAAGTATGAAACTGTCTTTTAAAAATTATTTACTATAAAATAATACAAAAATACAAAAACAGTTAAATATGGATAAGTGGCTGGATCTCTCCCACAGTGTACTACAATTCTTTGTAAGCA
>NW_015236069.1:0-678 GCF_001447785.1 Gekko japonicus | reverse complement strand
ACTTGAGCCACCGCAGCTCCTTTATCTAGCTTTAGCCATATGCAAATTACACTAATAATTTATTCCAAATAGAAAGCTTTCCCAACAGATATCATTTCAGGATTTCATGGACGCCAAATTTTATGTCAGAAGTATTCAAAAATCTGCTTACATATGTAAGTGCTTACATTTATGACTGCATATATAATCCAAAGAGGTATATTACTAATGAGGTGTATAACTAACATGTCTTACTTTCTGTGCTTCAAAAGCTTCATTAAGGCACGTGTAGTTTGTCACAGCTCTCATGGCAATAGGCAGCTTGCCTATAGCTTTCAGGTCAATTGGCTTCTTATGTGCCGTTTTAATGAACGTATTCATCCACCAGTATGTTCCTTTGGACAGCAGATTGACAAAGGGTTGCAGGAATCTGACTCCAAGATCCTGAAGGTCCTCAGGGGGTTTAACTTCCTTAGGCTTTTTGAAGAAAACATATCTCTGAAATCCATGAAGTCAAAAAGTTTGTTAAGCAAATTTACAAAAAGAAGGAAAAATACAATTAACAAAATGCTTTACTATGAGTTAGTCCCTTAGTGAAGTTGATATAAGGTTGCCAACCTGCAGGTGGGTCCTATGGTTCTCCTGGAATTGCATCTTATCTACAGGCGAGAGAGTTTGGAGACTACAGAGTTCTTCTGG
>NW_015236068.1:0-678 GCF_001447785.1 Gekko japonicus | reverse complement strand
TGTCAAGTCGCTTCTGACTCATGGCAACCTATGAATGAATGACTTCCAAAACATCCCATTGAGCAAATATTAATGATTATGTCTGAACAATGACATTGACAAGAAAAGGGATATTAATAGCATTTGTAATTCTAGTTCTGTCTGTGCAGGCAGCGACCCAGCCGTGTGTTCTCCTGTTTTATCTTGTCTGCGCTTCTTGAAGTACATTGTACATGCAAAGTTTTAGTATTAGTGGTCTTTTTCAGTTATACCAACTCAGCGCTCTGAAATAGGCTGTTCAGTTTGCTAGACATAAAACACAAGTAGAAGTATGTCAATAGTTCTTGGAGTGATAAATCCATCAGGGCTTGGATATCCTGTTGAAATTTTTAGTTGGAAAATGCTAACGATTTTTGGTAGTGTTACTATACCCTGACAATGTATAAAACATTTTAAGAGCAGCCTCAAGGAAATAAATAAGTTGTTTATATAGTAATAATTGAGTGGCCGGTGCAAACTGACTAAACTTCCTTACTAAGAAGCTGGCAATCCACACAAAAGGACTGAAGTAATTTTTCAGTCAGTGATATTCTTGGACTTCTTTTATGTACTGCCTGGAATTTTACAGTTCATTTTTTACATTAGTCCTCACAGTCTGTGGAGGCACAGCTTTGGGGCTTCCAAATTAATTCTCTTTCA
>NW_015236067.1:0-678 GCF_001447785.1 Gekko japonicus | reverse complement strand
CCCCACCCCACCCCCTGGAGGCAGGGAGGACACTTTTATCCTTTCGGCCCTGATGCCCCCTCGCCCCACAATCCCGGCAGGAAGAGGAGCCATTCCCCCTGGGCCGAGTCCGCCTGGAGAGCGCAGTGCAGCCAGCGGGGGGCGGGGGCATGCCCACCTCATGCTCCAGGGAGCTGTACTCTCCCTCGGTCTGCTCACGGATGATCACCAGGTCCAGATTGTTGTGCCGCGTTTTATAGCCCGGCAGGCTGTTCACGTGGACCACGTTGGCAAAGAGGTCCAGTTTGCGCCTGCAGGAAGGAACAAACGCAGGGCGGTCTTCCCCACTCACACAGGCTGACACATCCAAGAGTTACACCCCGCCTCAGTGCCCCTCTGCCCCAAGCACCCCAAATCAACTCTCACCAGGCTCTGAAAAACACCTTCTACCTGAAAAAGACCCAACTGCCCTGATTCCTGGCTTCCCTCCTGACAACCCCAAAAAGAGCAGCGAGAGCCAGCCAACCCAAAAGGAGTGGCTCGAGGCATGGCTCTGCACCAGGGCTTAGCGGGGATTTTCAGGCAACCGACACAGGGGGAGTGCTCCCTGCCTAGCCTGCAGACGCATACCTGAGTCTCATGTCATAGGAGGCCAGCTCCCCTTTGTACTCCATGGGGGTGTGGATCTTTCCTGCAAGA
>NW_015236066.1:0-678 GCF_001447785.1 Gekko japonicus | reverse complement strand
AAGTCCACCAGCATGGCCAGAACAAAGCAAGAACAAGGCAAGACTCTGACCAGTTTAATTTCCATAGCAGTCTTGCAAAGACTGCAGGTTTGGTAGTTGATGGTTGGAGAAAGGTCTTCCCACGGAAGGCCCTTCTTTGCTGTTACAGCATTGCCTGGGCACCAGTAATTGGGGGCTGTATCACATGCCATCAATGATGACCTTGGCAATAGCCAATAGGTGCTTGTGCCTCTTGCACAACTGCATTTGAGGCAGTAATAGCTGCACTAGCAGCAGAAAGATTAAAATGCCTTGAAGCAAGGCTACTGGACTGAGCACACGATCAGTGACTTCAGACTCACTCCGCTATAAAGTCATAGTTTGCAGAGGTCTAAAATGTCCCACAGCATGAGACAGGGGTCAAAATCCAGACTGCTAGGCATGTAATCAGTGCAAAATCCATGTTGCTTAAGCATTTGTCAACCAGAATTTTTGGCTACACTAATGACAAGCTCTATTTGTTCAACACATCACAGGCGGACTGGCAATTTAGAGTGGTAGGCTTAGCACTCAAATGAAACACCTTTGCTTAAAATCTGACACTCGTCTGACAACCCCCCTTGTTAGATGGTTGCCATAAACAACCCAGCTGGCTCTTGTGCCACGCATGGCCGAAATTTCAACCAATCCACAAAACTT
>NW_015236065.1:0-678 GCF_001447785.1 Gekko japonicus | reverse complement strand
TTCATTGAAATCAAGTTACAGTGCGGAAGGTGGCATTTAACATTTGGGAGCTTTCAGCACATCATGGAAATATCCAAAATGAAATTCAGTCCATGGCTGATCATGTTCTTAATGTTTATGGGTCACCTCGGGCAGGCGTCAAGTCAGAAACTTTAATAAGAGAAGACTGCCAGCCAGAGCTCGGGACCAGAGCCGAAGCAATGCAGGGGGAGTGACATAACCATATCAAGAATCGTCTTGGCAGCTTTCAAGACCAGGAGAGGTTCTGTGTTGCTCCATTATGGAAATATGATCTGTTTTTTAAAAGGGACGCTTTGGCCTGCCGAAGCATTTGAATTACATCGTTCTGGCAAAGGGGAAGGGTTTTTTGCTACATATAAATAGAAATACCAGCACCAAGCAGAAGTTGCAAAATTATGTAAGACTTCTCCTGCAACATGGAGGAAATGTATGGTCTGGCAGTGTGTTTTGAATACCGAGAGCCATTGCATACTGGAAGGGTAAACATGGGCTTGCACTGTGATGTGTATTCAATGTGTATTCAGTAGGATGGAGTTTGTAAAAATGATAGCAATCTTTGTTGTTAACGCTTTTTTCTCGGATTAGGAGGTTGTATGGAAAAGTATGGCAGATTACGTCAAACATACATGGCACGACTAGCGTAATCTCATGCAAACT
>NW_015236064.1:0-678 GCF_001447785.1 Gekko japonicus | reverse complement strand
TTCCGTTGTACACATTAACACGCTGTTTGCATGCACCGGACTGTAAAAGGGTGGATGTGGCAAACACAAGCCTCATGCAGGTACATGTGCTTGAGAGCAGAAGAACTGTACATACAGAGGCAAATGTGTTTACCAGCACATTGTAGTGTAGCAGTGCTGTGGCACGGTGAAAGTTTATCTAGGCTGTGATTCATAAACTGATTTAAACTGCATTTACAGAGATTTAAAATTTCATCTCACTGACTCTGCGTGTGGAATACATGGGATTCAGGCTTTTGGCAGGAGCTACTGCCCTCCAAAATTACTGCCTGGGGAAACCTGAGTAATACCAGTCCCATTCCAAGTGTTTTAGATTTTAATACGAAGAACTGTGACTACCAGCCATTTGTTTAAAAGGCATCACAGAACTCTTTACCATCGTTTAGTGTAGGGTGTGTAAGAGGGAAATAAGTCTGCCTTGATTGGAAGCCACATTCTCTATGGCAGATATATAGGGCGGCACATGAGGTGGAGAAATCTGTATATGCATAGACACCAGACATGTGCATGATAGAATTAGGATTTTCTGTTGTCTCCTTAAATTACCAACATGTTGGTATAATTTTGACTACTTTAAACCATTCACAAAATAGCTCCTATCATTCTCCCACAACACGAGTGTTCGGGACAGATGCACAC
>NW_015236063.1:0-678 GCF_001447785.1 Gekko japonicus | reverse complement strand
GAGTAGCCCCGTGCCTAGATCTGTAAGGGAACACTGGAATGGCCAATGCCCGGCAATGTCATTTCAATCAGGCCTAAAAAATTTCAGGTGCTTCCCTTGCAAAGAAACAGACTAGAGGTATTTCATGACCAGCAATATTAATATTTTTATTTCTTTGGTTTAAAATCTCCATATCAGTGTAACTTGGCTGGACATGGGTGCCCTACTCAGTTCTGCACAAATTCAGACAACATTTCCCCATCCATAGGACTGAGCAACCAACCCTTGTGGTCTTCACTGCTTGCAGTGTTAAGCTTTTCTGTGATACATTGTTTCCTAGCACAAAAGTGAATCTTCTCAGTGGATCCAAAACATTCCTTAAAGCTCCTAAAAGCTGCAGTGACATCTAGGCTGTGAGCGTGACAAGGGCTCAGACACAAGGAAGGGCTTCTGCAACGGTCACTTATTGCTTAATCTTCTCCCCCACAGATGGCCAAAAGTGCTTTGCAGTAATCTCCTGAAGTGTCTTTCTGCAAGAGAAAAACAAACAGCCACTATGAAAACGGGAGTTTTCTGCTACAGAGACCAGTCTTATGGCTAAAGTAGAGTCCTGAAGGAAGATTTGAGCTCCCAGTGTAAGTGTTTAGGTGTCACTGCACTGCAAACTGATTTAACAGTTTTTTTCTTGTGTGCCAGGGG
>NW_015236062.1:0-678 GCF_001447785.1 Gekko japonicus | reverse complement strand
CTATTCGTGGTTTGACGTCTTCAAATGCATTCTTATTAACAGTTCCTATTAATTATTGCTATTATGATTTATTCACATAACCAGAGACGTGTTTCTATTTCCAGGACAGTCCCATGGTGCTCTTCTCATGTGGAGGTTGGCCTTTGTTGACGGGCTCGTCTCCCGTAATATTTGATAGGTGTCGACTGTTTCAGGCAGGGAAAGCTGTTGTATGGAGGGAGAAATGGCTCTCCTAATGCGAAAATATAAGTGTCTGAATCCTCCATAATTAGACTGCGTGGAGGATAATTGGCCTTTCCCCCCCCCTACAGTTTTCCATAATTGTTTCATTGCGACTAATAAAATTAATAATTTAATTTATATTTTCCTTGCCTGCCTTATGCTTGTTTATTAATTCATCTGTAAACATTTCCATCTTACTTTCCTCCCCGCTGGGGACTCAAAACGGCTTATACAAAGAAAGCAACAATATAATTTAGACGACCAACAACAACAGCAAAAAAGATACAGGATGAAGCTAATGGCATGTTCTTATTTTTAAAGAAAGAGATGGTTAAGGCTTCCTTCTAACTATGGTTGCCAGGTCCTCCCTGCTCACTGGCAGGGGATGGGGGGTAGAATTTGCCAGATCCAGGTTGGGAAACTCTCCAGATTTGGGAGATGGAGCCTGGGGAGGAC
>NW_015236061.1:0-678 GCF_001447785.1 Gekko japonicus | reverse complement strand
TTGGCCCTCATGGAGGGATGTGAACATTGTCATGATTGGACAGACAGTTCAAGTGCTCTCTCTAACATCTGATCCTATTGCCTAGGACAGTTTCCTGCCTCTCCCCTCCCTTCCATTGTTAGCGAACACAGATGAATGGGAGAAAAACAGTCCTGGGAGCCTTAAAATTGCAGCCCCATGTATTCCCGGATATTCCCGAATATTTCTGGGATTTTTTTTCATGATTTGATATTTGGTATTCTGGAATCCTAAATACCATTTTGACTGACTTGAATATACTTGGAAGATACTGATAAAGTATTTCGGATGTGTTTTTGGACTGAAATTATCCAGGTACACATCCTTATATGGGACTTCTTTGAATGTACAAGATAGAATCCATTTTTGCAGATGAGGATTGTGGAAGGCATATGAGAAATGCTTTCAGCAGAGGGGGAGACGGGAGTAAGAAGTGTGTGGGGGGAACCTAAACACAGTATTTGAGGCTCTTTCACATTGTTTGTGCAACATGTGAATATTGTTAACATGGGATATAATTTTAAAAGAAACTCTGTGTGTGCTAGTCAGTGTAGGATTTATATTCCCATTATAGGCTGATTTACGTGCAGCCTCACATGCAAAAACACCCCTCAAGAAGTACAGCCAAGCAAATATTGGAAGGGGGAGATGCACAGACTT
>NW_015236060.1:0-678 GCF_001447785.1 Gekko japonicus | reverse complement strand
GGGGGGGAATCTGAAATCAAGCAGCATTGCTTACCCAAAAGAAAGAGTTGATCCCAGGTCTCCAATCTTTGGAGCAGGGAGTGCTTCAGAAAAGCCCAGGCAGCATAACCTATGTATTTGCAAGGAATGCTGATTTAGAAACATCTACCTATGCTGTATAAAGAGCTTAGCTTGGGACCTCCCAACATTTTGAAGAGTCTCTCAACATTGGGATTGGCCCAACCCCATTTGGCCCCACTTCCATGGCCAAGTGGTTGTAGCCACTTTCATTTCTTGCAATTCCAAAGGTGTTCACATGCTCAGTATGGCGAAAAATTGTTGGCTGGTTGATGCTTTTCAGTATAGAAGAAATATGACTGGAAGTGGAACACAGTAGATTACAAAGTCTTTGCCCCAAGAGAATTTGATAAGGCTGAGCTTAATGTTCAGTTGTAAACATTTCTCACACAAAAGGATGTTTTTTCCCTTTTTTGCTCAGGAGGGACAAAATATCCCTTGAACCATTTCCTCAATTCTTACCTTTTCCATGCCTATTTGGAACCTTGGCATCATTTTTTCTGGCAAAAATAATTTATTATCTTCCTGTAAGCACCATGAAGCTATTACACAGAGAGATTTGGATATGTGCAGATGGCATGGAGGGCAAATTAACCTAATGAAAAGTAAGGGCAATTCCCT
>NW_015236059.1:0-678 GCF_001447785.1 Gekko japonicus | reverse complement strand
TCATAGAACTGACATGATATATTTCTGTGTAAGCCTTATGTTTTGCACTGTAAACAGAATGTACTTCAACACAATAAATTCAGTTTTAGTACCTTCAATTCTAGCAGTAATGTCAAATGAGAATGTAGTATATTTTTTCTTACTGTTTTTTTTTAAAAACCCAAAAACATAAATTTATTAATAAAACCAGCTCTTTTATAATAAAGCACAGTATTTTAAAAAATCACAAAAAACTTTTTGCTTTAAATATTAACTTTTCCACCACTTAAACACGTCACATTTGTTGGGAAAAGTTCTCTCTCTCTCTCTTTAGAAAAAGACGAAAATTTTGTACATAAGTTATGTTGCACATCAAAGACAGCAGGACAGGAAATCTGTGATAGTTTTTAGTGAATCATCTCCATCTCAGATAGAGCTACGTGATAAGTTTTTGATCATATTTTAATAGAATCATGTTTTATACTTTCCTTCTCATTAAGCACGGTAGTAGAGCGGTGTTGTAAAATAATAATGTAGAAACAGGACAGGGAGGGAAACGTCTAATTTATTAGTCATTTTGAAATCCAGAGCTCTAAGCAGGCAACTATCATCTCAAGAATGGGTGGAGAAGATACCAACTTAAAGACATTCATATATGTCATATTCTTCAATAAAAGAAAATCCATACTGTCACACCCC
>NW_015236058.1:0-678 GCF_001447785.1 Gekko japonicus | reverse complement strand
TCTTTCCCCAAAGTTGTTTTGCTGTGATTCTTTCTCTGCCCCTTTCTTTATATTATCCCTTCAAACAGGATTAGCTTTTTCATATTATTTGTGTACTGTTTCATGAACCAATGCCCAGAGACAAACTACATAAATGTAGTTAACAACTTAGAACTGCTGTTATGCAGATCTCTATATTTTTAAGTGTACAGAGGAGGAGGAGGAGGAGAAAATAAATTCCTCTCCTAGATTGGATCTTTTTATGATGCTCTTTGCCTGCGGTGAATTCTTCTTCTGAGTTATGGACCCTTGAAATGAGTAGTTTAAAATGGAAAATCTTAGCAGTACTAATTTTCAAGTGTGTTGTATAAAACAGGAAAGGGTGACATCTAGTGGTTTCTTTAACATTGTCCTCAAGGTGTCTCTGGGTAAGGAAAGACTAAATTACAGTATCTTTGTGTTTATTTACCTATGCACACAACAACTTCCACTCTAAATGCTTGTTCTGTATTTTCTCTGTGTGTTCTGCACTTCCAGCAGAAGCACTATCAAAAATTGCTCTGAAGTGGTTCCTTTCCTCTGATTTTGCTCTGATGCTTCAAAGTCGGTGAGCTGGGCTTTCCTCCACACATTGGATCCAGTGAAAGAGCATATTTTAGTTCCATCAACCCTTTGTCATTTCAGAAGCAATGATGGCAC
>NW_015236057.1:0-678 GCF_001447785.1 Gekko japonicus | reverse complement strand
CACTTAACCACTACACCAAGCTGGCTATGTACCGCAGTCTAGTACCTACCGAACCAGGGTCTGGCTGTCAGCTGTGGTGGGGTAAAAGATTGAAATTTTGGAGGGGCTTCAAAATACCTGGAAGCCCAGGCCATGGGTTCATACGGCCCTCGTCCACAACCATCCCCACAAGAGTTTTCTAACAAATACATTCCCTTGACCTCCCATCTCTGCCGATCGTCTGGGTTTTCACCCACTTCTGACTCACGGGCAAAGCGTTTGGCGGGACCGTCTGACAAGGGCAGGGGGGGTGAAGTGTGCAGCCGCATGCCTTTCATTTCTCCCGAGTCACTTTTCCTGTCTCCGACCGCAAGCTCTGATGTGCTTCGGCTGTGACTCACATCCCGGCGCAGCGGGAAGAAAATATCCGCTTGGTGAGAAGAGCATCTCTTCCCTGGCAAGCTGGCAATTAAGCGCTCGGTGCCCCTTGCCCGCTTCACAGGGGTCGATAATGGCACAACCGGGCTTTGTGTCGAAGATCTGGAGAAGATGGCCCGTCCCCCCTCCTTTCTCTCCGAGCCACAGGCATGACAAATTAAGTCCCCATTGCACAGACTGAAGAAAGCTGTTTTCCGACTGATTCACCTCTCCCGCTGCGTGGTGTCCAAGGCAAAGGAGCCCTGCTGGTTTTATGAAAAA
>NW_015236056.1:0-678 GCF_001447785.1 Gekko japonicus | reverse complement strand
AAAAGGCAAGCCAGAACTCCGGAAAAAGGGTGAGTTGGCACAAGAAGCTGCATTTGTGGATTGGGAGCTCACTTCTGGTGTTGGCTGCTCTGAGAGGCTTGGGCTGGTTCAGGCACGGCGTCCAAACTAAGGTTTAGTGTTGTTTGAACAAGAGCCTTGGCAATGCCTGAGCTGTTGCTCCCACACCTCCCTGTTTTGTGATAAGTCCTAGTTTGTCATTATAGTCAAAGTGGCAAAATGTGGCTTCTGACTTGGCCTTGGAGAATCATGGGTTCAGTTTTACAAGTCTTTCATTTCCTGAAGAGGCAAACTCCCAGGAGCATAATCCAAAGCCACAGGTTGTGCAGCATTTTGCCCCACTGAGTTTTTAGCCTTTCTCAAAGAGCAGTTGGGGAACTTCAGGATTCTTTTCTAGCTCTTTCTGTATGCTCTTGAGTCTGCGAAGCAAGAGGGCTCACTTGAAGACTTAAGTCCTCAGCATGGTGTTCCTCTGTTATATGGAAAGTAAAATGTCTGTGCTGTTTGATACCGTTCAAATGTCAACTAAATGGCAAATCACAAACCTAATGTATGGTTTATTCTCTTACTTGCGTAATGCTGGATCTTGACATTTATGTATTCCCCACCTACTTTGATGTGTTTAGTAGTATATCATAGATTCAGTTTGTTGAGACTATG
>NW_015236055.1:0-678 GCF_001447785.1 Gekko japonicus | reverse complement strand
CTGAGTCAAAATAAGGCAGGGATTGCAAGCAACGGAAGTTTGATTTTCAAACGTGCACACATAACACAATTTTTTGTAACATAGGACATTCTTCGTTGAAGTGCTAAGACCCTGAGGGACTGAGGCTCTGTTCAGAATCCTACTCAGGCTTACTCCCAGGAAAGTGTTCTTAGCTTTGCACTGTTAATCACCCAATATTTACAACTTGAGAATGCACAACAAAAACTGTTCATGTTACCTTCAAACCATCATCTATAATGAAGGTGTTTCTTTATTTATTTGAGGTTTGTTGAGCAAGGGGAAAACAGTTTGGCAAAGGGATAAAGCAGATTAAGGTATTAACAGATTTTGGGACAGATGGTTCCCTAGACTTCTCAATACTATGAAAATGCAGTGGAAAGAGAAGCCACATACATACTGGAGAAAAAGTGTCAGACCCAATGTTGAAAGCAGATGTTCTCTTGCTGCCAGCCATGCATTTCTTCCCTTATTAGCAAAATACAGCTGGGTTTGTGAAAACATCCAAGGCAAAGTAAGAGAAAAAGAGCAGAAATATGGCTGTGTCCAACAACTCAATGGAATGATGAGAAACATACCATCCCTTTCATGAAATTATGGCAAACCTATGAACTGATGTCCTCCAACACACCCTGTTAATGATAGGACATTTTGGAGGAC
>NW_015236054.1:0-678 GCF_001447785.1 Gekko japonicus | reverse complement strand
GGGGGGGGGAGATTGTTTATCGCAACGGTGTGTGGAAAATAAAATGCACAAGCTGTAATTCTGATCCTGTGCCTTTCTTGTTCCCCAAACCGCCGGTCCCTGCTTGGTAGACAGTTAAGCAGAGCGCTGAGCTAAATCTTTTCAGAAATGCGAAGGCAAGCCTAATGATGCTGCGTAAAACGGTCGTGTCGCTTGTTAGCGCTCCTGTGGGTAGTTGTTGCGCAGATTCCGTTGGAGGAAAATATAGCTCCTGTCATTATCTTGTTATTTAGGTTGACGGCTTGGTATTCAAAAATAGGTACCAAGGCCCAGAAGCCATTTTGTTTTAATGCAACCCCCATTCTTATCAACACAGCAAACCGCAAGGCCGACCTTCTTTGCACGCAAATTTGAAGCTGTGGTGAATCAAGAAATAATTGGCCAACTGGACTATTATTTATACGGGAACTATCCTTCGGGCACGCCCGGCCTTCGGTCATACTGGGAGAACGCGTACGACGAGCCGGACGGCATCCACAGCATCAGCGACATTGCGCTGACCATGTACCATTCGTTTTCCCGCTTGGGTCTGAGGAGAGCGGAGGCCTCTTTCCACACAGACGGCGACAACAGCTGCCGGTAGGTTCAGAAATGCCTTTCCAGTCAACTGGGGTGGGCTCAGGCCACACTCAAGGAAAG
>NW_015236053.1:0-678 GCF_001447785.1 Gekko japonicus | reverse complement strand
CAGTCCAGCTTCCGCCCTGGCCATGGGATAATGCTACAAGTGTGTCCAAGAGACAGATGATGATGTTTGTCCACCCCTCTAACTGCTAAAGGTCCAAGCAATACAAAGGATTAGCCCTTGCAAATAGCAATAGCAAAATGTTGAGTCCAACAACAAGGAAACTATCCTTTCTGCAGCTCACATCTATTTGCTTATTCAACTCACAAAACTGTTTCTATTTTTCCAGGCTTTGGTTCCTGTTGCTGAACGGTTGTCTTATGTTGCTGTTCTGTGGAGTTATGGCAATCACCACTGTTTTTGAAATGTTGATCTTTAATGATTCTGTTCTTTGTGCATCTCTGGTGATTATTATTTGTTACTAAATTTGTTTTAAGTATCTTCACTGGCGCTACAGATTTTCCTGGTCTTAGTCTCGAGTGATAACTTTACAGTGTTTTAAGGCTGCTGTTCTTGACTTTATTGCTTTTTTCCCCTACTGCTCTTGGTTTTCTTGCTCTTTTCCCCACTGTTCTTTGTTTTATTGTTACTTTTATATGTGTTTTGAGCATTGTAAATCAGAAGCTGCCACAGGAACCCAAAGGCTGAGAGAAATTTTGTAAAGGGAAAAATGAAGTTAACTTTAAACACATTGGACATATTTGGTGGTGGAAAGTGCTGTCATAAGAACATAAGAACATA
>NW_015236052.1:0-678 GCF_001447785.1 Gekko japonicus | reverse complement strand
TGCCTGGTCCTTTTGACTGGAGGTGCTGGCGACTGAACCTGGGACTCTCATGCAAAGCAGAGGCTCACGTACCAGGCCATCCCCTTCAAGGGGAATTAGATGCTATAACTGTAAAACTCAGAGCTGGAACAAGGAGCATTTATATTGAACTTTAAAATGCGCATTAAAAAACCCTTCCCATGACAAATCTCAAATAAACAAATTTACTTACACGGTGAATAGTAAAGTCAGCTATGGACAGCTGTGTGATTGCAGCCTTTTGTCTGAGCTGTCATCGAGAAGTTACTATTTGGACTGATCCACCCTGACTAGAGAGCTGCTGGAATTTGGTTGCTGAGTATTTGAATTTCAGGGCTAGGGATGCCACAAATAGATGCAATTTTCCATTGCTGAAGCAAAACTGTGTAATTGCGATTGGGGATAACTATCCCAAATGGGCAGCAATTTTGCCGACATGATTGTGGCGTTCATTTAGAAAGGGCCAGCTGATATTGGGTTTGTGCCATTTTAATAGTCACACGGCTCTCTCCAAAGAATCTTGAGAACTCTTGTATTGGAAAGGTACCAAACGGCATTACAGTTCCCAAGGTCTCAAGGCCAAACTAGAGGTGACATTTTCCTATGAGTCAGGTGTGATTTTCCCTGACCCAGCTAGAGTTGCCAGGTCTGGGTTGGAAA
>NW_015236051.1:0-678 GCF_001447785.1 Gekko japonicus | reverse complement strand
GCTGTGAGGATAAAATGGAGCAGGGGAGAGAAAGAAGGAGTATGAATGAAGTATATAAATTGTACCTAAATAACTATGCTACATGCACCTTAAGATGCCCCCTACTATGTATTTCTGCCACAACATGGGCCATTTGCCACCATTCCCCCAAAAGCTGGAGCTTCCTTTTAGCTCTACTCAGCTTTGCAAAAGCTATCACCGGCCGACTGACTCAAAGGAAGCCCTCGCTGCTTCTGAATCCCTCTTGGCTGCTCCACAGCCACACGGCTGTCAAGCAAGCGATCCACACAGCTTCCAAATCACGGGAACAACAACAACAACAAACCCCCCACCCCCAAGATGCTCTCCGATGACAAGCTGTTGTCAAGTCGGCGCAAAGGAAGGGGGAACACAAGCTGCCTGCAGGCTCTCAGAACGCAACAGGCATCTCAGGCTCTCCCCTTCAAAGCACGGGGATCAAAGGGAAGCGCCCTTTGCTTCTGCAGGGAAGGAGGCTTTGCAGACTCAAGCTGTCTCAGCTCCAGGTGAATACAGAGATGCGCTGGCTTAATGCGTCCAGACTCCAGTCTCCTCTGCTGAACGGAGCCCTTTGTTTATTGTAGCTGGGGAGGTAGACGTATCCTGACGTTCCTACCGGTGAGGTAAGAAGGGGGTTTGAAGAAAGGGCTCGATATTTCT
>NW_015236050.1:0-678 GCF_001447785.1 Gekko japonicus | reverse complement strand
GTACCTGTAGTACTTCTCCCATACCCTTTGGGCTGAACAGTGGCCAGCTGCCTTCTGCACAAGAAAATGGGCAGAGATTTTCACAGACCTGAATTTCTGTTTCCAGCGACACCTCTTTTAGAGACATTTTCATTTACATAGATAATTGATCACCCAGTCGTATGGCTGATGCATACATTGCATAATTAGCCGTTCACTTACCAAATGATTTTTCTTATTACAATTCAACAGACAATTGTGATAGATTCTCTGGTGCAGACATTAATAGTAGTCATGTCATCTTCAATTACGTTCCAATCATGCCATCACTCATTTCCAAACTGTTTCACACATCAGAAACTACTTTTGGTCTTTAACTCTGAAGGAAGCAAACCAAAGACTTGCCAAAGATCTGATAAAGTTCCAATGAATTTATTTACTTGTCTTGCCAAGCTCTGGATCTTAAATTCCCACAAGACTCTAGTGTTTTCAGAGTTGTTTCCCAGTTAATCTTTTAAGGCTTACGTGTGCTGGTTAGTTAGGTCCCTGAATTCCTTGTGCATCTGATATTTTATGGCTTGTGCATTGACAAGCAGTTGCCACATTCTGCACAAGATGTATCAGAAGCCGCTAAAGGAATTCAGCCTCATATTTATACCACTTACTCTAAAGAGCTCAGGAATGATATACATAATGGGG
>NW_015236049.1:0-678 GCF_001447785.1 Gekko japonicus | reverse complement strand
TCAGGCTGCAAGACAGCAAGTTTCCCTATTAGGCCAGTTCCTAAAGGACTGCAGGAGAATGGAGGGCAATACAGGAATAAATATGTCATTTTAAGTGAGTCCTTTAAATACTCATAGATCTTTCCAGTCTGCAGAGGTGTATTTGTGGCTTTCGCTCGGACTGAAAAGTAATTTATGTGAACAGGGGCTGTAAAACCTCTCAGTCATTGGGCAGGGAACCAGACCCCTGGAGCCTCGTAAAAACCATATGAATACAGTATACTGTAGCAGCCCCCCACCCCCAGCAGCATGTAGGACTGCTGGCATGCTTTCCCTCACCAACACTGTTCCAAACTGCGTAACAGAGAACGATATGATCTTTAACTATATGAACAGCCGATTCCTTCCTTTCATATCTAATATCTGTGGCCTTCTCCATTCATGCAGCTGCAGTTTTATTAAGCCAGGCAACTTGTTTCCTGAAAAAAATCAGATCTCAGTGCTGAGTATGTGCGCTTATGAAAACTTACTGCTTTCCTGATTGGAATATTGATTTCTTTTTAACACATGGCTAGCATGAGCTGTTGCCTGAGACTTCAGTCAGGAACAGAACGGAGACGTTAAGCACCTGAATTCTCAGTCAACATGGCAAGGTTGTAAAATTTTACAGCCATGAAGTGGGGAGATGGCAACATGCAA
>NW_015236048.1:0-678 GCF_001447785.1 Gekko japonicus | reverse complement strand
TCTTGTTTTTTTCTAATAGCTAAGAAGCAATTAAGAGAACGGCAAGCAAGAATCAGATATGGACAATACTTCCAGACAAGTTTTTATTTACAGGAAGTGGCATATGGTTTTAAAATAATCAATATTAGTAATGAATGTGTAGCCCTCTACCTAAATCTGTTAAGAATCTATCAGGCAAAGACTATGAGATTGTTTTCCCTGAGATAGATGTTATGTATTAATGATACTTGGTTCATACCTTCTTGGAGGTAACACCTATCATTCACTTTGTGTTGCATTTGCATGGTTAATTTCTTTGCACAGAGCCCTACAAAGATGCCACAAAAACAGTAGTACTTGTAATTAGCTGTTCCCTGTTATGTGGGGTTTTACTGGTATTATTATATCTCTTGGCAAATATAGCTGTATGTAGAAAACTGCGGTTGAGATTCCGCTCTCACACTTAATATAACTGAACATCATACACTTTAGTTCCTGTCTGCACAGGGACCTGCTTTTGTCACTCTGTTTTTCCAGGCTACATATCATGCACTTGAAGCCGATGTGCATTGAAATGTACGCAGATGGGGCATCCAACACATGGAGGTCAGGTGCATTGAGAAGGTAAAACAGCAGACACTATCCTGATACTCCTCTGCCTAACTTTGTAAATGGTTTGGGACTGTTGGAAAAGGGCAG
>NW_015236047.1:0-678 GCF_001447785.1 Gekko japonicus | reverse complement strand
GCACTTTCCCCCACCAAAAGAATTAAATTCCTAGAAGAAATATCACAGAGACAGTTAAATTATAACTTTTATGTTTCTGGTATATTCTCTCTAATGGGCGTGTTTCTTCAAGCACAGCTAAGGCTGAAAGCTTGTGAAATTAGACACGGGAAATGAGATGCTCCGATCACTGGACTGCCTGCTATTTGACACGCTGGACAAGTGAGGGCTTCCGTCGTGGTTGTTGTGTGAGTCAAGCACTTAATGGCTCGCCTAAGTAGTAGGCGACCTAAGATAACACTGTCTGTTCTGGTTTCTATTGCCCTGTGAAATGGTTTAGCTTGGCAGAAAGGCTCCATCTTTGACAAGGTATGACCTTGCCAGATTGAACAGGTAAATGATAGATGCAATGATCAGTGGTCCTGTAGCTGCAGTTATCGTGTGAAATTGGCCATATGAATCAGAGTAGCAGGCTCAGTTGTTTGCATACAAATCACATTTTTGCCGGAAACAGCAATAAGGATGCCACATCTGTCTTCCTTGAGTAGGTTACACAGAATTGACAGCAGCACACAGGTGGCACCAAGCTAAACAGGAAGGGTCGATTCAGGTGGAGCGCATTATGCCATGTCCTTTCATAACCGGCAGCCAAGAGCTGAAATGCACAACTAGCAGGATCTGATGGTGTGATTTTCGTTG
>NW_015236046.1:0-678 GCF_001447785.1 Gekko japonicus | reverse complement strand
AACAGTTCAGTACATATTCCAAAAAGCTGACAGCAGAGGACAGTTTTCACCTGGTGCCCCAAGGATAGCTGGGCACAAGGCAAATATTTGGAGGGAAGATGTTCTATAATTGAGCTGTTCTCTAAGCAGCCCACAAAAACAGGAAGTTCATTGACTCATTAGCTGGGCACCATAGCTGATGTTTGACTTGGTGGGCTACAAGTTGTGCAGGCTTCGCTTCTGCATGCAGAGAGATCTAAAGGAAACCAGGCTAACAGGACTGGTGTCCTCACTAATTAATGCAAAGGCTTGAGAACAAGGTAACATTTACTGCTTTGCGTGACCTCTGGTGGTAGCACTGAGTTACCTGTTGAACAATGACCACCATTCCAATCTTTTTGCCTCGATGCAAAGCTCTTGCTTGAGTTGTTGGTACAGGATGATTGGCTGCTTTGTATCTGAGCGCTGAGTGGAATCACATGAACATTTTACCACAGAGTGGCTGCTTGAAAACTTGTCATGAGGTTGCTCTGACAGACTGCACGGAGAGTCCGTCACCTGATGTTTGGATCATGTGGTAAGCTAATAGCTACTCCACAAATACCCAACAGTTGAGAAATCTTGCCAAGCGTGAGGAAAGAGGCTTGGCACTGGGTCCCAGGTGGTTGGGTGGTTTCACTATGTTATGTGGGCAGTGTG
>NW_015236045.1:0-678 GCF_001447785.1 Gekko japonicus | reverse complement strand
ATCCAACATGGCTTTTCTTATGTTCTTAGAACAGTGTAACTCTTCTTTGGACTGCACTGTAAAGAGATCAATTTGTTTTTATGACAACATGTAAAAATAGTTAAGTCTTTTCTAAAACAGAGGTTCTCGTACTTTGCCAAACAACCCTAATTGCCTCCCGAAATCTTCCATAAGGCCAGGATGGTACCTTCTGCCACTGCAGTTTTGACTCAACTAAAAAAGAAGGGAAGAGTCATGAATCATAATCTGCCTCACATTGCACAGCATCAGTGACATACTAGGCCCTTGAGAATACCAGAGAGAAGAAGCACATTGGGCTACACAATCTGCCTTACAAAGCCATCGCTACTGAGTTGCTGGGCTTTTCTGATAGAACTCAGAAGGAAGAGCCGTCAAATGGTGCAAAGATTGTCAAAACCACATATACAGCTAAAAGTGGAATTCTTACAGAAGAGTTAATTTTGTAAGAGTTCAGTAATGGTAGTATTTTTTTCAACAGGAACCACATTTCAGGGTGAGTCACAAGTATGCACACGCTTTGAAGGGCTGCAGAAATCCAGGCACCTGCAAGCTAATGTCACTTACATAGGGTACACTTGTGGAAGACAAGAGGAAGCAGATTTCTCCTCCTATCACGCCTTCTTCTATTTTTAATAGATGACACCTTCTCTCCTTACT
>NW_015236044.1:0-678 GCF_001447785.1 Gekko japonicus | reverse complement strand
AAAAAATGATGCAGGTGGCATGAGTGGATGCCCCTGTGGGACCCAGCCATTAGCTCCGTAGCAAAGAAGTCTTAACCAGAAATGCACAAAGTCAGGGAGAAGTGACATGTTTCTGTCGACAGCCAGATTGGAATTGTCCCTTCACTGTCACAGAGTACAAAAGGAAATAAGGATGGCTGGGAAAGGAGAAGAGTAGAATTGAGTTCTGTATGCAGCAGAGACAGAGTTGTGAGGCTCTTAGTGGCAGCTGGCAGGCAGCAGCTTACTTGGATCCCTGAGGTACCAAAAAATATCAGATCTCCCTACCTAAACCTGTAGAGGCTTTCCCAACTCCCCAAGGGTTTCACAGTCTGAACAAAGCCTGGGAAATGGCTAACCATCCTACAAAAACTTCCACTGATGGAAAGATTGAAGGACTAGGCAAGCAACTTTGCGTGGACTTAACTTTATTTACATGTCAGTATGTGGCCAATTCACCAAATTGTGTTTCAAAAACAGGTTTACTTGACTCTGACAGCAAGTGGTGAGTGGTGTGCCTTTCTAAAATGACCCCTCCAGGAAACAGAAGCAAGGACCCTTTTCCGCTTTGAGGCTAAACCCTACTTGTTTCTCCAGCAGAAGGTTCACAGTTGGAAAGCACTGTTTAAGTAATTCAAATTCAAATTTATTGTTATGGCC
>NW_015236043.1:0-678 GCF_001447785.1 Gekko japonicus | reverse complement strand
AAGGAAGGGGGCAGAGCCCCCCACTGCCCCACTGTAGCTATGGGCCAGCAGAAGGGTGGGCTCCCAGCTGACTCCCATATTTTCACATTGTGCGTGCTTCACTGTGGCCTGCTTCTCCTACTTGATTCCCTGTGAATCGAGATTTAATGTGCCTTCCTCCAAAGCTTCCGAAGACAGAGGGCTGGGGAGCCTGAGCTCCATCCACTTCCGCAGTTTTTCTCCATCCTCTAATAGGTTACAGGCATCTCAAACGCCCCATTCTGGCAAATCTCTTTGATGCATCCACGGAACGGCACAGCAGCTGGCTCTGATGTGCATAGTCCAAGGGGCTTGCACAGAAAAGCCAGTGCAAACAGAACATGATTAAAAAGAGTCCCAGCGGAGGCGAGACATTTGTGCTCAGAACGGCCGAATAAATATGACACTGTTCACAAGGATGAATCCCTCGCTTAGGAATGCCCGGGCAGGGGGTCAAGGGAGCCAGATAAATTTGCCCAGAAAGACCAGCAAAGGAAATGGGGCAGGGAGCTGCCAGAGAAGACAGCTCCGCTGCATAAAGGCTGGAGAGCCACGGAACCCTCGGAGACCCGGGCGGTGGGAGCCCTCCAGGCCCAGAGATTCCAGACCTCCCCAAAGGGCAGACCCGGAAGGCCTGTCGACCACAGACAAGAGGGCCTC
>NW_015236042.1:0-678 GCF_001447785.1 Gekko japonicus | reverse complement strand
CCAGAAGTCAGCCATGACTTCCAGGCGTGCGCGTGCATACACACACGCAAATTCTCACAAAAAATTATGTGCAAAGGGAATATGTATAAAAGAAAAATGACCTTTGCATCATCATATTTACTTGGATTGTATGTGTATGAGTTGGAATCAATGCAAGTAATATTCCCAGTTCTGCTCATGTTTGCTCAGAAGTGAATTTCACTGATTTAAATGGGATTCACCTATAAATGTGAGCATTTTAAACTTCTGAGGCTGATTGCCTTATGAAGAGTACAATGTAGAATGTGGTAAGGACAAAGACAGACATTCTCAAGTGTAGTCAAACTGGTTCAGACCCACATTCTTTGCCATGTAAACAAGTGCCTCAAACACACATGTTATTCATAAAACATTACTTATATCTGTTTTTGTTGTAGGGTATTTGATATTGCAGTGTCACTCTGTGAACTGGTTTTCGCTACTGTCTTGATGTACAGCCTCTATCTGTGATCTTCAGCTTTCCAGGGCAGGGAAGCACTGAGCATGAGAATCACTGAGCAGCCAGCACATAGCAGGGAGTCATATGACAGAACCACATGAGAGGAAAAGGGGAGCCAGAGGCATGACTTCACTGATTTCGAGGAGACCAAGAGAGCGGGGGCTGGCAACACAAGCCAAGCATAATGCCATTGTGAGGAG
>NW_015236041.1:0-678 GCF_001447785.1 Gekko japonicus | reverse complement strand
CTGTCTCTTTCTTCTCCCTTTGTTCTACTGTCTTTAAATTCCGAAACCACCTCCACCGATTCTATAACGTCTTTATTCTTCTAATTACGTCGGAATGGAGGATGGAACGGCTAAATGAGCGTGGAATATGGTAAATGTCTTTCAGATCCGGTCCTTTAATTTTGAAACAGTGAAGCTCTTCTGGCCGGATGTGTGGAGGGGAGTGCTTTGGCTCCAGAGCCAGGGAGGTTCTGGTGGATGGGCAGATGCATTAGTGGTACGGGAGATGCGAGTTCGAGGCCTCACTGGGCTTCCAGGGTAGAGGCAGGTCGATTTCTTTCTTTCTTTCAGTTCCCATACAAACAGGAATAAGAGACTGTCCTTTGGAGGAAGGCTGTATGAGAACAATGGAACCCTGGGGTCTGTTTTCAACTACCAAAGCAATTATTGGGAATAATAGAAACGAACACACTGGATATATTAATTTTTATGGATTTTAGAGAGCACTTTTCAGTGTTCACATACTAGGATGTTGCCGTAATCTTCCCCACTGGGGAAAAAAGTGGGATATATAAGAGGGTTTAAAAAAAAAATAGCCCTGCAAAGCTGGCCATTCCTGCCCTGCAGATACGGGGGCATTATGCAGTCACTGGCGATAAGGACTACATTTCCCAGGGCACCAAAGTGGAGCCCCTTGCC
>NW_015236040.1:0-678 GCF_001447785.1 Gekko japonicus | reverse complement strand
TTCCTCACAGATGGAGTTAGAAGCTGTCATGCATGAATCAGACCTTCCTCACCACCTACACTCACTTCAGGCTGTTTACTGGACAGCTGTGAAGTCTTGATCTGCACAGGACAGTAAGGTCACAGGACTGAGAACTGCCTTGTACTCACCAGAGTCATATCAGCACTCATCAGTTCAATGGGAAGAGATCTGTGGCTGGAACCTGAACTTTTCATTCTTCTAAGGGCCACTCTTTAGACCTGCTGTTAAAGACGCTCACAATAATAGGTGCATTTTTATTTTGCAGCTTATATGGGGCAACAAGGAATATTGTATTTTTAGTAATGGACTAAAAACCAAGATTGCCAAATTCTGCAGCTCTGCAGTAATAGACAGGCTTTGTCTCGAGTTCATTTTCCTTAGTTTTGGATTTAATGAGAAAAATCTAAATGTGGTAAGTAGTTGCTACATGTTGTTTTTATTTTTATTTGCAAAGAACACCCCAGAAAAACAAAACCCATATGCACACAAATAGCAAAATAAGGGAAAATGTATATTACAGACAGTGCAAATTCCCCTTTCTACATACATTCTTCTATAATATTTTAATATTAAAACATTTATGCTTCTACTTTCACAATCTGATGAGTTAAACACATGTTCCTTAAAAAGTTCTTTAGGCACATCCAGTTTTCAAAC
>NW_015236039.1:0-678 GCF_001447785.1 Gekko japonicus | reverse complement strand
ATCATTTCTCTCCCACCCCCAGCTGCAATGTTCCATAGAACATCTCATTATTCCAGAGATCTCTGGCCTTCAGGAGCTGCTTTAGTAGCCAGTGGGAAAGGAGAAGACAGGGAAGCCTGTTGTGTGAATGACAGTTTACTTATGTTTTTTGGGTTCCCATTTCTATCTATAGAACTATTCTGTCAAAGTTTGAAAATATGGAGCTTTATAACGTTTACTTTGCATTTTGCCACAGCTGAAGGGCATTATTCCTGTCTGCATTTTCTCTCTTTCATGCAAAATTATGTCACTGCAATAAATCCAACAAAACAGGTCTTTCAGCATTATTGTTATTCTTTTAGGTCATAAACTCGAGTGAAACTAGATAGTAACCTGTAACTGCCAATCAGTAACCCTTTACACAGCAATATTTTTTTCCTGGATTCAACATTTACATTTGGTTTTCTTCTGCAGGATAAATGCAGTGTACTCTTCAAGTAGCAAAAAACCCTCCTGTATTTAGTTTAGTGTAGCCTTGCAGCCATGCATACCAAAATTAGTATAATTTGCTTCCATGGATTTAGTAACTTGTAATGAATTAACAGTGTGCAGTAAAGAATAAGAGACAGAAGCTTCCCTGGTTGGAAAAAACACACCCATTTGCTTTACGGCTGCTGTGAAATTAACTGGCTCCCTTTC
>NW_015236038.1:0-678 GCF_001447785.1 Gekko japonicus | reverse complement strand
ACAAGTGTTTGTCACTCCAGGGGTCACGTTTCTTCATGCACTTCACAAACTTCCTCTTTTACACCAGTGGCTACGAAAGGTTGTTTTAAACAATCAGGGAAAGCTGTCCACCTCAGCACGCCTTTCTGCTAAGGCTCCCCCAAATGGCTTCCATGGAACCACTTCATGTTCCAGAGGATGCAGGGCGTGGGCTTATGCGATGGGTGGGGGTAGTCAGCCCCCTGATGTGCCTCACTGAGGCCCTGCCCAGGCCTGAGGGCATTCTAGCACTCTGCTGCAGCCTTACGTTGCAGGAAGACTGCATCAGAAGGAGGGGAGGGGAGAGAAACCGTCAGAAAACTGCCTCCTCTTGAGCAACGGCATGAAACTGCTGGGTGAGAGGAGGAGCCCCTGGCTTGCCTCACCCTGGAGCTTGAGAGATGGAACACACCAGAAGCACAACAGGTGCCCTGACTGCAGGGAGCGGCCCTGGCGTCCTGGACCTGGGCAGCACAGTGCAGGCGGCCAGGCTGGTCACTTCTCCCTTCTAGCCCCACCAGAGGGGGAGGGTTTCTGAAGGGGAGGGGTTAAGCTGGGGGAATGCATGCTTTATGGCATATTTATTTTTATTTATTAATTGGATTTATAGCCCTCCCTCCCCTACGCAGTAAGGTCACAACATTTAAAATCAACATACAA
>NW_015236037.1:0-678 GCF_001447785.1 Gekko japonicus | reverse complement strand
TGGACATCTGACGCTAGCTGACTTAATTATTTTTATATTTTGTAATCCGCCTTTCATCTCAGCAAGAAAGGCAAGCCATAAATGAAGCAAACAAGACAAAATAAAGCCTGATTTTAATAGGAACCTTAAAAAGCATATGCTTAAACCATATTCCAGTGGATCAATTAGACTGAAAAGAGGATTAACTTTCACTTTGCCCATTAAAGGGGATCATCACTGGCCCATTAAGTGGGATTATCATCACATAACTTCATTTATGACGTGATCATATGACTTCTGAAGTGCTCTGCTTGCTTGTGCATGCCCTTGCTTTACTTAATCAAAGCACCTCTAGCTTATACCAAGATGCAAGTTGCAGTACAGATTTCTTAGCCCATTCAATACTGTTTGCCTGCCTGCCAAGGGAATTAAAAGCAAGGTTTATTCTCTACCTATTTTACTCTCACAGATGAATTTTATTGAACACATCAGAAAAAGAGCTGCAACAATACCCAGATCCTAGATGCACTGACTTGAAGGTTCAGCTGATTTCAAGACAAGCCATTTGATAGGAAAGTAGTTAAGAGCATAATCGCAGCTTCCAAAACAGAGTTTGAGAAGATGGCACCAAGGGTAAGCCACACAGACTGTGAAGACGGCTTAAAATAAAAACTTTGGCTCCCACTCTGGTAGTACCAC
>NW_015236036.1:0-678 GCF_001447785.1 Gekko japonicus | reverse complement strand
CTGTTTATAGCCAAGAGCCACGCTAGGCTGGCTTGTCCAGTGGCGCTGAAACAACACTGACAGGATTTATCGCAAACAAACAGCTCACACACTCAAGGCCACGTTTGAGCCAAAACTGAAAACTAGCAGTGGGTACAAAGTACTTGGACTTCCTAGCGTTCTTTTTGAATACTTCACAGGACCATTTCAAACACGGATTTTTATATCATAAAATGCTTGCAAACACGCCGCCTCACAATTTTCAGTGCGTGTGGCACACACATGGCCATCCCCGAGGCTTTTCTTTCACAAGCCTAATACCGTTTCATTTAAATTTTTCCCTTCCACAATCAACTGACGTGGCGGCAGAAATATGAAAAACATGGCAGCATCACAATGAAAACAGAATTAAACATGAGTGTCTGGATAACAATACCTTCCGTTGTCCGGAAGGAACAGAATTATTTACCAAACCTTTTAAAAATTAGCCTTGCGTCATCAGGAAAGAGACGTTCATGTTACCGGGACAGTTCTATGGCCCATCAAAATCATATTGGAAAATGCAAATACAAGCGACACTTTATATGCAGCCAGATGTATCTTTTCTCGGATGTTTTCTTTTTCCAGTGCGTTTCAGCACTGATCATTCACGGTTCTCCCATGCAAAATGTTGTTTTACCCTCATGAAGTAGGAAACCC
>NW_015236035.1:0-678 GCF_001447785.1 Gekko japonicus | reverse complement strand
TCCTAAGACGGCATTAGCTTTCTTCACAGTCAAATCGCAGACTGGATGTAGTGGCCATTCCTGATTAAAGTTTCTCATGGAATTGGCGCCCAGAAATTTTGTTTCTGATTTACCGAGGTGAGCATCCATTTTAAACAGAGGAGTGTTTTTCTGTGTTCGTTTTTGTGAAGAGAAAATTTCTCCTAATTTTGAGCGTCATGCTTTTGAACAGCCTCTCTGGTCTCCCTGTGCATGTCCATCATGGCTCGGAACACGCTGTGGGGCAAGTGTTTCCGAAAGGATGCTCTACTCTTTCGACCAAGCTGAAAGACCGAGGGCACGGTGCGTGTCCTGACGTCCCGGCGATCGTCCCCTCTGCAAGTTTTCGACTGCTGTCCCCAAGGGAACTGCATTACACAAAGAATTATGCATAGCTTAGTAGAAGAGGCACGCAGAGGAGAAAGATTAAGCTGTTCCATCTACAAAACAGTACGAAGGGAAACTTGCTTTTAAATGGCTTGCAGGGAAGTCAATTTGGTTCACAGATTTCATATCCTGCCTCAAGTGTTCGGCCTTCACGCCAATTCTGGACAAACCTGACGGTCGCAACAAGGTAAGGTTGCTAACTTTGGGTTGGATATTTTTCCCCTGGAGATTTGGGGATAGAAACTGGCGAGACTGGGGTTGAGGAGAGGAGGG
>NW_015236034.1:0-678 GCF_001447785.1 Gekko japonicus | reverse complement strand
GTTGTGCTGATTTCCACCAATTCCCCCCTCCCTCTTCAGATCTCCATTATGCTGTTTCTGGGTTCATTCTCTTTCTCTGGCTGGGATGGGCTGGTGCATGAGGATCAGAAGAGCCCTGAAAAAGAGTTCTGGTAGTTAGTACTGGTGAGTACTGTCACCAGAAAAAGCCTTCAGCCTGGGGAAGTGTTTCTTCTGCTTTGTTCCCTTTCCTGCTCTCCTACCAATAATATTAGCCTCATGAACACGACGGGCCAGAAGGGGCGGGGCCCCCTGCAGCCATGTTGGGCCGTGCTGATTGAATAAGCTGTATGCTGGCTCCAAAAACTCTTTGGCGTGCTTTTCCAGCGTCTCTGCTTTGCTTGCTGGAGTTAAGTGCCCGTAGAGTTGTTTCACAAGTTTAACTAGCATTTCCCTTCTGGTGAAAACAGTCAGGCTTATTTTATGTAATATTGGCAAGTGAGTCAGTGGTGTGAGTGAAGTCTTCCCCATTGTTTCCAGTTTGTTCTTAAAAATCTCCAGGCAAAAAATGGAGAATTAAACTTTCATGTCGTTCGGTGACTTTTCAGACTATGAGTACTTGGTTGCAGTAGACTGTACTACCTAGACCGATGGGGTTTCAGACTGGGCCGTGGAATAGTGGGGGCTTCCTCACTGAGAAGATAGCAAAGAGTTGAGAAA
>NW_015236033.1:0-679 GCF_001447785.1 Gekko japonicus | reverse complement strand
TGATGTATCCCAAATCTACTCCCCTAACTGGGGCTACACATATGTAGTAACACTGATCAGATGGGGATTAGAGAGCAGGGGCTAGATGTAGCCCTTCCCATAGTGCTAAGTGACTGACCAGAGCGATGCACATGCAGACCGGAATGATGAACATTAATAGAGATGGTTCATGTCACTAGTGGCCAGTTGGATGCCAAGCTGCTAATTTCATGCTACGGAAGAACACATATGATTTGCTATTCAGTGGTTTTATCCAGTTTCTATGGAGGACATTTAGTTTGACCTGGAGTTGCAAAGGAACTAGGTAAGCATTTATGGTGCTAGATCTGGCTTCCCTGCCCCCTGTAGTACATTTTTGGTGCTAATACATCTTACGGTAAATGATACAAACTCAGAAGAAAACTCTTGGATAAGTTCTGGATGGGCTACGTTAGCATGTAGCAGCAATATAAAACAGGAATGCAGTGGCAGTTTAAAGACTAACACAATTTATCCCAGCGTGGAGGTCACTTCGTCAGACACAACAGGTGCAATATCATCTACAAAGTGTGCAGAAAAAAATTCACACAGATACTGTTGGGATTGTATCATTTTGGGTGCAAGGAGGAGACCATACATTTGCATACTCCTTTGGTAAACAATGTCCTATATATGGAAAGCCAGCATGTTATTGAGAAGA
>NW_015236032.1:0-679 GCF_001447785.1 Gekko japonicus | reverse complement strand
CATCTCTACAATTAGAGGATATATCTGCCCAAACAGTTGCATGCCAGTATTTGGCAGCATACATTTTGAGCTTCATCCATGTACCCATCCTATCACCAAGACCGAGGTAATGAAAATCTTCTAGAAGATCTACCAATTAACACCTTTCTTACAAGTGTGAGATACAGCGTTCCTAGTGATTAGCATGTGAGAGGCCCTGTGGACAGAAAGAAAGTTGATTAGAGTTTGAGAAGAAATGAAGTCTACTGATTGCATTTGAAGTTTTGTTGTACTTTAGCACTGGGTGAAACTTTTTTTGCACTGCATTGTTAGTGAGTTATGATGTTTCTCGATCTGGCTATATTTAACATCCAAGAAGCTCCAGATGGGGTACCTGAGTTGCCCTCTATTCTATCACCACAAGAAACCTGTGATGACGAGTTGGAGAGAAAGCAACTTGCTCCTGGCCACCCTGCACTGTGTAATGAAGTTTAAAGACATGAGAGGACCCATGGAAAAATTCTCCAGTATCGCAGTTAGTTTGAACCTATGAAGGCATTTTCAATAATAGAGCACATACTTGGCACGGACAAAGTTTGAGGTTCAGTCCTATGAAGAATTCACATAATAAATTGTAAGTGGGTTCCACATGGGGATTTTGCCATATGTGGTCAGTGGGATGCCCCATTTGGGGGGGGGG
>NW_015236031.1:0-679 GCF_001447785.1 Gekko japonicus | reverse complement strand
ACACCACCAAACTGGCTCTCAACACCAAAGTGGCTCTCAAACTTCCATCTATCTTTTATCTAAGCTTCCATGTATCTTTCATCTAGCCCACTAGCACTTTCAAAGCACTTAACAAGCTGAAAAAGAACAGAATTAGGTATCATATTGATGGCAATGCATACCAAATCTCTGGAAAATCATTCACAACAATTTTGTGTATATGTTAATAGATTTAGGAAATAAAATATATCCCTGTGGGATCCCATGGGGCAAATACCAGGGATCCAAACTGGTGTTCCCAACCTCCACCACCTAGGGTTGTCAGGTCCCCTTGCTGTCACAGTGGGGGGATTTGGAGGGCATTCGGGGGGGGGACATCATCGGGCAGTGTCCCAACATGATGATGTCACTTGGAAGTGAGATTATCGTGCTGGCAACATCGCACATGACACTCTTGTTTTGGGGCAAAAACTCTATGGTTTTTTTGTTTCAGAACCATTGTTTGTCCAAAAACCACAATATTGCATGTGACATTGCCAATGCAATGATGTCACTTCTGGGTGACGTCATCACGTCGGGGACATCGCCCAATGGTGTCCCTATTTGGGGGTGGGATTTCCCCTGCTAGCCATGGCCAGCAGCTGATTGTAGCCCCCAGAAGTGAGGGAACTCTCACTGGGGGCTGGCCACCCTACCACCA
>NW_015236030.1:0-679 GCF_001447785.1 Gekko japonicus | reverse complement strand
TCTGAGGGCTGGGCTTATGCTTTCTCCTGTGACCCCTCCACTTCCAGCACAAGCAGAGAGATTATTTACTTCTAGGTGACATTAAAGAGCCAATTTGTTTGTGTTAATACATGGGGGAATATCATCATGTTTAGCCGCACTAGGGTAGAATGATTATTTAAAAAAAAAATACTTTTAAAAGTAATTATCTGGAAGGACTGACAGTCTCCCAACCTCTGCTTCGAGACGGGGTTCCATGTTAAAGTTGGAGGTGCTTTACAGTCATTCAGTTAGAAGGCAACTGCACAGGCAGTTTCTTCACACAACTAACTTCCCCCACAAGGCCATGTCCTTGAGGTGGTCTTTCAGATGGCAGTTGCACTTGCAAAATGCACATATGACTTTGGTGATCATCACCTCTTTATTGTACTACCAGTTTAGTCATTTGTACTGGGACCTCTCTACATTGTACAATGTGGAAAGGAATGAAATATTATCAAGAGTGCAGCAGAGTCAGCTCCTCTCAGGTCTTTTCACTTTCCTATAAGGAAAGAATGTAAGCCTATTCATATATAGACATGGGCAAACCAGTGGAGTTAATCACACAGCTGATTTCTGGTTTCCACAGGTTCATACTAAGGAATGAACTGTGGTTCATTTCTGAAAAGAGATGTTGGAGATCTATTCTGTATAATAACTA
>NW_015236029.1:0-679 GCF_001447785.1 Gekko japonicus | reverse complement strand
TTCCTGGTATCCCTGTGAATGACAAACTCTCCAAAATCCCCTGGCTGACCAGGAGGCCTGAATGGCTGTTGAAAGGGTCCCACTCCTTCAGGGAGGGAGGGTTGGCCAGGGCGAGATGGTCACAGCACCTGTCTTGGCTGCAGCATGGTGAAGTGAATCATGTAGCTGTGGCCACCATGCGTGCCTCTGGGCAAGTCACAATGCTGCAAACAGGCCTCCCTGGCAAGTTGTGTGGCCGGGTGAGGGAGGCACCCCTGCACAACTCGCCCAGCATGCACATATCCTACCCAGGTAGACACAGCTTTGGAAGCTGGTCATCTGCGTGGAGGCAAGCAGCAGGGCCACCACACACTTGTTCCTGCTCTCCCTCTCCCAACATGCATGGGGGTTATGGGCTCAGGACTAGCTGCCTGACATGGATGGGCCACGGACCACAGGTAAGTGAAATTGTGAGCTGCAGATCTGTGAAATGTTTAGGTTCTCTTTTATGCAAAGAATCGTGGCTGACGTGGGCTGCTTCACCCTGTGCAATGACAGAGCTTTCCCAGCCCTTCATTGTTCGAGGTGCATTTGCTTTGGGGAGAAGGGGGAAAGCACTTTGCCTATGCTCAGAAATGCTTCAATATAAATGCTTCAGCATATACCAGTACTATTATCTATTTCTATTAAAAGGAGATAG
>NW_015236028.1:0-679 GCF_001447785.1 Gekko japonicus | reverse complement strand
TTGGGCAAAGCTCTATGGTAAAACTGGCTACAAACGCTAGGGTTGATGACATGGTGATGTTGCTTCCAGGTGATGTCACCATGCCAGAAGATCTCAGAATGGACTAAGGATCCCCTGGCAATCCTACCAAGAAAGCCACTATCTAAGGACTTGTGTATTAGTCTACCAGATTTAGGAGAAGAAAAGGCATGGATCTTTCACTCAGTGGTGAAGCTGAACTACTTCTTTTGTTAGAAATTTCCAGAAGGGTGGCTGTGCTTGTCTGTTACCGCAAAGCAAAAAAGTCTTGTGTTTTGTGGCATCTTAAAGGCTCTTTCTTTTATTCTTTGCTGGTACTCTGAGCTCATTGATCAATATGAATGCAGTGTTTTCCAGAACTCTGTAATGTTTCTATAGTACTTTACATCCTGCTCACTTTCACCACTGGTTCTTGGGCTCACCAACCCACCTGTGCTTTGCTGAGACTCCTTTAGGCCGTAAGTACACATTTACCATGCGGGTTTACAGAAGTCCAACATTTGCTGAAGAATGTATTAAATACTGAAGGACAAAACTTACCTGGTTTACCTCAGTTTCATTGGGATCACTCACTCGGTTTAGTCCATATTCAAGTGTATCCTGCATCCCTGGCTGTCATAAAAAGAAAAACCAACCGCACAAAAATTACACATTTGTACCA
>NW_015236027.1:0-679 GCF_001447785.1 Gekko japonicus | reverse complement strand
ATATGTGCAATTGGCAGGCTCCCAGTAGGCACAACAGTAATGTCTGAAAAGGTCAATCTAGATCTTCTAATGAAAACAGGCTGACTCACTTATGTGTATGATCATTTCTTTTAAAATATTGTCTGTTAACCTGTTCTTCTTATATGTTCCCAAAAATGAACATAGTAGTAGTAAGACTACTTTAATAAACAGAGCTCTTATATTCCAGATGGGAAGCTGTGTTAGTCTGTAAGCAGTAGAATAAATCAGGCGTCCAGGAGCACCATAAAGGCTAACAAAATTTATTTCAGCATAAGCTTTCATGTGTCTGTGCTTTCTTCATCAGATGCATTAGAGGTTAATCCATCGGATCATCAGGAGGTTTAGAGTGGGATGCCATCAATATGCAGATGGCACCTAGCACTACCTCTTATTTGAGGAATGACTGGTAGCTGGAATTCCAGTCTGGGCCTCCTGCCTGGATGTAGTTGTGGAATGGCTAGGTGAGGGTTGGTTGAAACTAAATCCATCTAAGACAGAGATCATGTAGCTAAGCTGGAGAAGCCCGGAATGCTGAAATGAGCAATTCTACCGACTCTTGATGGGGTATGACTTTCTACATCAACTCTGTCAGGACTCTAGGGTGTGGCTCAATTCTTTGCTCGCCATGGACAAGTGTTGGATCCCCAAGCATCGAGAA
>NW_015236026.1:0-679 GCF_001447785.1 Gekko japonicus | reverse complement strand
TCATTCCTGGACAGGCGTGAGGGCAAGAACCCTATACACAGGTCATAGGAAACTATTTGAACAATGGCTAAATTAATTAACCTTAGACACAAATGAATATTGGCCAATATTGGTAACCATAAAGGGTAAAGGGATTTGTTTTTTCATTGACAAGAACACAAAAACTGCTTTTGACACCATATGAATAAAGACTAAGGAGTTTTCTACACAATGACAGACTTGTGTAGTTTTCTCATTGTTGCTGCATCTGCCATTACACCACAGTGGCAATGGGACTTCCACATAGCAAGTTTCTCAATAGCTTCCATGCTTCAGTATCCCGGCAGCAGTCATTCCAGGGTCTTTTCCATTATTATTTTTTAAATTAGCAATTGACTGTTATTATAATTTTCTAACAATATAAAAATCATATATCAGGATCTCCAAATTCCAAGTTCAAATTTTTTAAAAAGTGGGTTGCTAGTTGCTTTCATTCTGGAAATATGCCTGTTCCTCGTATCTCCGCAACATTGTTATAATGTCATGATGATGCAATGATATCCAATTGCCAGTTTAAAATAATACATCAAGAAGGCCCTGGTAGCAGAGGGAGCAAATGGCTACTAAGGAGACAGGGGCAGGAAAATGGTTGTTGTGGATGTAGGACTGGAAAAATCCAAACTTTCCCACTCACATGGCA
>NW_015236025.1:0-679 GCF_001447785.1 Gekko japonicus | reverse complement strand
GATGCTCTACCACTGAGCCATGGTCCCTTGCTTCGCAAGACAGGTTCATGTGTTCAGCCTAAGGCTCCAAATAGGGTTTTAGACATTTTATAAAAAGGGGAAGGAATTATTAGGAGTGCTGTGAGAAAGAACCACAGACAACTATGAATTACTAATAGTTCTTCAACTTTCTGGAAATCTGGCTCCTGACAATGTCATTCCAACCCTTCAAACTTGAGTGCTGATGCCTTGGAACGGGAAATGTTATTTTTTTAACCAGACCTGATATTTGCATGTCCTGTTCCCATTATTTTCCAAACTCATTTCCACTATTTTGACACTTTCTTGGCAGTTTCCCTAAGTACTTAAAGAGCCCATTAGCATGAGGAATGTGCTTTAAACTGCTACAAGTTTAAATTGGGGGAAGGCTTATTTACAGTTTGACTTCTGGCTGCGCCAGCATTTAGCTCTGTAAATAAGTCCTGCCAAGTGAGTTATTCTTCCGTTAGACTCTTAATATCCCTAGATGTGCTGTTTTTCATTTCTTTGCATTCTTCCTCTCCTTTCCTGACCACTTCGGGAAGGAAGAAAATTAGACATCCTTGCCCGCCCAAGACCTTGCAGAGAAAGGTAGGAAGTTGAGCAGAAGTCAGGTTTGGGGTCTTCACTCTGCAACCTGGGTATGATTTTTACTTGAAAG
>NW_015236024.1:0-679 GCF_001447785.1 Gekko japonicus | reverse complement strand
TTAACCACTACACCAAAGTGGCTCACTGTAGGCACACAAGAGTGTCAAATGTCAGCTAAAGCAGTCTTGTGTGCTGCTGAGATGGCGTCGCTGTCATGGGCACATTTCTAGGGCCGTATGCATGCTGTTCTAAACTGAGTTTAGCAAACGTTACGATCTAATCCGTGGCGAGTTTGGTTCAGTCATAGTGTTTGTGTCTTTGCTGCCCCTTTCCAGTGTTCAGTCCTCCTTCAAATTAGTTTTCCATATCTAATTTCCCTCCTGATTTCCCGTGTTTGTTCTAGAGGACAGCAGAGGCCCACGAGCTGCCGGAAGGGAGCACCGCCGACATTCTCCATTCACGATTCAGCGGTGAAATACTGGAGCTCGTCCTGGTAAAATATCAGGGCAAAGACTGGAACGGCCACATCCGCCTCAAGGACGGTCTGCCAGAATTCTTTCCCGTGTGCTTCACGTCGAACTCTGCAGATACGACCACGGTGGACGTGCACATTCATATCAGGAGAGTGGGCTGCCGGGTGGTCCTGTCGGTGTTCAGTCCTTACTGGCTCATCAACAAGACGTCCCGCGTCCTCCAATACCGGGCTGAAGACATGCACGTGAAACACCCGGCGGAGTACAGGGATATCATCTTGTTCTCCTTCAAGAAGAAAAATATTTTCAGTAAAAACAAGGTAGC
>NW_015236023.1:0-679 GCF_001447785.1 Gekko japonicus | reverse complement strand
ACGATGAGCACTCAGCTCTCAGGAGACCTTCTTACCTTGTTACGCGGTGTTCTCCAGGCCCTCATTCTGAATCCCGTTCACTGTTTCCTTCTACATAGGAAAGCTAAATCAGAAACAAGCATCTGCGATTTAAGGAGTTTCTGTACGTGCGATACAATTCCTTCTGCAGCTCCCTCTGAGACTTGGGTACCATTACCTCAGGCAACGGCATTTGGGGACTTTAGTCCCGACCCCACTCCATTATCCTCAAACCTAGTGGTTTTCTGCAGACGTCTTCTGGACGAGGGTCAGTGCTGAGAGCGAACCATGAGGAGTACATCATCTCTTGGCAAGGGTTTTCCTCTGCATCCCTGAACCCAAAAGCCTATGCTGTTTAAAAATGCAGGAGACCTTCTGAAAGTCCGAAACGCTTTAATTAACACCCTGTCACCGTTATCTATGCAGAACCCTTCCAGATGTGAAGGGAATAAGTAGTCTTCTCCGGTCAATGAACCTTCAGCACGTGTCTCCAGATGTCTACTTCTTCCTCTGCTGGTGTGTCTTCTGAGACAACCAGAAATGGAACGTTGAGCTAGACTGTCCCAGTACTGGTCCACAAAGGCCATTCTTTAGGAAGGCACAGTCGCATCCTTCTCCAGGAAATTCCAGTCATCTTATGAAAACTCTTGGCTTTCTACAA